>NW_021635587.1:0-32300 GCF_004799145.2 Neltuma alba | reverse complement strand
TAAATATATTTTTTCACAAAAAAATCATTGTGTCAAATAATGCTTTTACAAAATATGCTTTTACAAATTATAAGTCCAAATTTCAGTCTTGCTATTTTCACACACAAGAATAATTATATTATATTTAGACTAATATTATAATATTTTGCCATTTTTTTTCAATCAATATCTAGCCAACTTGATATTAATGTTGATATAATTTGATGTATATTAATTTGCATTTAACATGTGCTTTGGATGCTAGCCAGGGTGGACTAACTTAAAAAAAAAAAAACGAAAAGGAAAAAGAAGCTAGTTTGATATTTTCTTTTTTTTTTAATGTATATAAGGTTCTAATTCTTATTTATTAGTGATTTATTAAAAATATTTCAATTTATGATTTCTGAGTTATAGTGAAACCTTCAAATTGAATGATTTGTAAATAATAATTAATATTAAATTTTCAAATTAATATATTATATGATCTATGAAATATTAGTTTAATTTGAAATAATTTGATATGTTTTAGTTTTAAAATGTCCATATCTTTCTAAAAATAAGATACGATATGTATATATGTATATATAATATAACATTGAAAAAATCAAATTACATGAAGATGTGGAGAAAAAAAAAAGAAGAATAATCTTGTCATGAATAAATTACAAGAGATGATACTTAGGATTCATACATCTCTCACATTATAATGAGGATTTGTCACATCCAGTACTATGATAATTAGGAATAAAAAATATTCCTAAATAATTAAGGGTCAAAAGTGACAAGGAGAAATAGAAGAATTTTGGTGGAAAATAATTATTATAATTTTCCAAGCCAATTATGAAAAGTTTGACTAATTAAGGAAAATTGGTCAAAAATAATTATGAAAAAATATTTCCAAGCCTCAAAAAATTTAGAAAAAATAAGGACAATGTTCCTTAAGAATTATATGGGATTATAAAATTGGTCTTATAACCAATTTGCCCTTAGAGAAATTACAAAGGAATTTAAGGGCGATTTAAGCTAGTTAAGGTCCTTTATTTGGAAAATTCCAAATAAATATTGGGAAGGAGAATAAAATCCCAAGAAAATTCTTATGATATTCCAAGGAATTATAAGAGATTATGGAATTAAAAGAAAACCCTCAAGTATCCAGGATTTTTCCCAGTTCCTTTGAAAATTGGAAAAATCACTAAAGAGAAGGAAATTAGTTTCCTTTTTTTTTTATTGGGAAATTAAAATTGAGACAAAGAGGGTGATTTGGAAAGATAAAAATGGAGAGAATAATTTATGGATCTGATAGAAAATAATTACAGAGGCCAAAGCACTGTAATTATAGAAAAGAAATTAAACCCGGAGTCAAAGTGCACCGATAAAGCAAGACTAGAGTCTTGCAATTCAAATGTTCACATTTAGCCATGTGTCAATCTCCTAATGGAGAGGATTTAAAGCTTTCCAAGTGTCAAACCACCAATGGAGAGGATCTTGACTTTGGAATTTAATTACATTATAATTTACTTAATTAAGAGAGAGGTTTCAAGACTAAGTAGGAGGGTGACACTTGGCAACTTATTTATGATGGTAGTTGGGATATTTTGGTGTCTTAATTAAGCTTTTGCTCCCCCATAATCAGACTTTATTTCGGCCTAGAGGGAAAAGAGAGAGAGCAAGAGTGATTTTTTGAAGGGATCAAACAAAAGCAAGTATATTTGACCTTCCAACTAAGATCCAAGCTTGGTAAGTTGTTTTAAGATATTCCTTGCTTTATTTTATTGATTTGTATGGTTGGAAAAATCACTTCTTGTCACTTCTTGTTGCTGGCCGAAATGGGTATAGTGTAGGGAAGGAGGTTTTGTTGTTAAACATAGGATACTATGAATCAAGGTGGTTTCAAGTGGTTTAGTGTTGTTTTGAGAAGCTTTTCATGGTTGAACTCCAAGAGATATGATTCGGCCAAGACCCAAACTGAACCTTAGGATGTGTTTTTCAAAGTTTTGAGGCTTCCATTGTGTTCAAAATGAAAAATAGTGTAGGGTAAACCTAAAGAACAAGTGTTGGAAGCCATATAATCAAAGTTGCAATTTTTGGATTTTGAACCCTAATGGTTTGGTCAGTTCAAAACTGAAGGAAGGAATTTTATTTTGTTAAATCCAAGTAGATATTTGGAATCTACATGAAAATCATGTAGGAATGAGTCATGAGGGAATTTTTAAGGTTAAGGAAATAAACTCTAAAAAATTCAAGAACAAAGGTGGAAGTTTTAAGGGACAAAGATTGTCCTTAAATTATGTTGTTGATTTTTATGTGGAATGGTTGATGATTCTTACTGCCCTTTTTGTGGATTGCCATGTTAGGGTTTGGCATTTGTGGAAGCAAGAAAGAAGAACAAGAAAATCAAAGAGCATTGGATCAAGGTAGTAAGATTTAATTGACCTTAATGTTGAGTGTTGCATTGATTGCTATGCAATTTCATATGCTATTATGTGGTTAAACTAAATGATGATGATGATGATGACTGTGTAGCTATACTCCTTGCTTTATGTGCCTTGGCTATGGCATGTTAGAGTGCTAAATGTATGAGGTAAAGTAATTCCCTATTAATAGCAAAAGGTTGGAATGCTTGTAATTGATGCATATTAATGTTTTGGTTGATTGATCTTGCTACTGGGATTTCATTGAAATCTCATCCCCCATATGTAACCTAATATTTTAGGGACTGAATCATCAAAAGGGAGGATGCAAATCCAAGGATTAATATGGTGATGAGCCATAAGGAAATATTTGTATTTGATTATGTATAAATATCAATGGTTGGTGCTGTAAGCCCTAAGCAGGACGTCAGTTTAGAGCCACGGTTTATTAAGTTACTGAATGAATTTCTGCATGAAATTTGGTATACATAAAGTTCACGTCCTAAACTTCAAATCGATAGGCAGTACATTAAACTTGGCCAACTACACGATTTTTAATAATTTTTCAAAGTTAAGATTCAGAATCTGGAAAAAGGATTTTTGCCAAATAGACAGAGGTGAATTTCACAAAAACCTGACACTTTTTGAAATGGAATTGGTTCATAAGATTATTTTTCTTGAAATAGCATTCAAAGACTTTTTATTTAATTTTGAACCACTCCATTTTTATTTTTCTAAATTAAGTTATGAATTTTTGAAGTTGGGCCAAAAACTGGATTTTTACCTAATGAACAGTAAAAATCCGAAAATCAGCCTTTTTCATGAATTTTTGAGCCTAAGACCATCCAATGTGGTCTAAAATGGTTTTAATTAAATTCTAAGTAGATTCGATAGTAAAGTGCGATAGGAATTCTATGAATTAACAGGATTTGTAATTAAGCACTTTGTTTAATTAACAGGATTTGTAATTTCTTAACCAAAAGTGTTGAGTCCAAATCTTGATAATATAACCATGTTAAATATTTGGTAGGAGAATTTTGTTGTTCTTCACAATTCTATCAAGCCCAATACTAATAATTTAGCAATATTGTTATACACCATTCTATATAAATATTTGCCTTGCACCCATTATATTCTTCATATGTCTATTCTCTCAAGATTAGTAAAATTAAATTTTGTCTCTCCCATTTATTCTTCTATATTATGATCAATAATATTCAGTTAATTTGAGATAGTCACAATCAACCAATAAGTCAAAAAATTATTTTTAATTTTTCATATTTGAGTCAATCAAGTGCATACGTTGAATTAGTATACTTCAACAATGCCTCTAGTATTTCACTATTTCTTTTTAGCAAAGTTCCGTTTGTTTCTTTCTTACATAAAGTAGTCTTTTACCTCATGAAAAAAAAAGACTACATTTTATAAGAATAAAGTTATAAAATTTCAAATTACATAGTATGTTAGAGGAAAAGAAATTAACTAATACTTAACATTTCTGACAAAATTAGCCATGAAAAATATTCATCGGTAATTTCTATTGAAAATTTTCTCAGTAAATTTGTTCATAGAATTTGCCATAGATTTCTAAAAAAAAATTACCCCATGGCTAATTCCATCTAAAAACAAAGTCATCGACAGAATTACTGATAAAAATATTTCATTAAAAAAATCCATCAAAAATCCATGGCAAATTCTGTCAGTGATATTTTTGATGAAATTTACTGCTGATTTTTGACTAATTTTTCTGATGAAAATTATTCCGTTGGTAACTCTATCAGTGATTTAGTGTTTTTTTAGTAGGGATAAGAAAAAACCACTTGCATGTGTGCCAATTGAACAACTTGATCATTGCTCAGAGAATTATTTTAGCTAATGATAACAAGATTAGAGATCTCACTCACTTGAGCTATAGGCATGTCTAGTAGCTCTTGCAAGTACCATGAATGGGCTCCACATGAGTTGTGGCCACTGCTTCAATTAGCTTGATAACCTCATCCTCTATATGAGAGGAAGGAACTTCTACTTTCATCATCTTGTTTTCTGCTTTTGTTTTCCTATTCTGCTCCTCAAATTGCTTTAGCATCTCCTGGATGTTATTCATTATGGCATCTTGTTGTTGGTCATGTTTAGCTTATGCCTTTATGACATTTAACTTCAGCCTTGCGTCATTTGTTAGCATCCTTAAGCTGCTTACAAAAATCTTCATGTTCTCCTTCAACTTGGCGATGTTGTTTAGTACACCTATAATGATCAACATATTCATATTATTCATAATACATATCATTATAGTGAAACATCCTTCCTTTAACCCTTCAAAGTATGCAATTGGAAGTGTTACGGTTCAAGCGGAACACAAAACAAGCCTGAAAAATGAAAATTCAACATTTGTTTCTCAAATTACTGTTCACTGGTTAAGTTTTAGATTTCCAGTCAACTTTGACAAATCATAACTAATTATACAAAAATCATATTAAGGTGGTTAAAGATTCTATTTGAAGCTATTTCAATTTTATATGTGGAAAAAAATATAAATATGGGCTTAACCTGTGCTAATTCATACAGTTTATTTGTTAAATTTTACTATTCATTTGGTAAAAACTGTACTTTTCAGTTTCTCTGCTCTAACTTTGATCAAGCATAACTCTTAGTACAAATATCCATTTTATGTGATCTACCACTTGTTTTAAATCTTAGGATGTGTATGTTAAGCATTCCAAATTTCATGAGTAGAATCAATCATTTGCCTCATTCCATTCTATCACCATTTCGTGACTCAATTAAGGATAACTTATTCCCTTATTTGGATTAACAATTCATGATTAGTTCTTTCCATGCATAATAGCATTCCATCCATGCATTAACGATTCGCATACATTATCTCATTCAGTAAATTATACATGCCATCATCATTTTTATCATCACATAACATCAATTGCACATCTATAACATATAATGTTATACAAATTATATAATTTAATACCATAACTTTCTTTAATTCTTTCCTCTTTCCTTGCTTCCACCTCATGTATCCTTTCCTTGATTATTATCACCTATTGGGTTTGGTTAAGGGAGAGTGAGATTTGAGAGAATCTTAGTAGCAACCATTACCATTATGCATGCAAGATGGATGCAAGTGTATGATATGCTTAGTTGATAGTTACTCATGCTTACTTATCATATATTCTCATGCTCAATGTTTCATATTAACATGCATGGCCATCGAAAACATCAATGAAATAGAGCATCATACTAGCATTAATATCTCATAACATCATCAAATTGCATAATACACATCAACACACAAACATACACATCAAGTACACAAGAAAGTTCTCATTATCGACTTCAATGCTCGGACATGACCTATATATTTCAACTGTGATGTGCCTATGATTTATCAGAAGAGACGAAAACTTAGGTAAGAGAAAAGACACGAGAGATGGAGAATGCTAAGAGTGATCAACATGGTGTCAACAACTCTAATAGTTCTCGTTATCGACTTCAATGCTCGTCATCGAGTAAGGCTTTATAAGCTTTTATAGTTTTCTATAGGTGCTTTTAATGTTATTTCCATTATTATCATCATCAATGGTGTCATATATCTTTATGTTTGTGACTTTTTTTAATTTCTTAATTGAAGTTTATGTTCTTATTGACACTTAAGAAGCACAATAGTTAATTTCTATTACCAAACCTTTAGTTTCTATTACTGAACCTTTCCCTTGTATTTGTTGATTTTTCGGCCAAAATGTTCTAGGTCATTTCTTGGTGTTGAACGAGATTAAAACTCATTAATTGCTTTGTGATGTTTCAAAATTACCAAACAGAAAAACATTATATATTATAAAATGTATATAAAATTTGACAAGATTTGCTGTAATGATCTAGTTTAGAATTCTTATAATTATATAAGAAGTCACAACAAAATGGATATATAAAGCTGTGAAAACTTATAAGTTATGCTATACAGCTTAGTCTAATATTCGTTCATTTTATATTTATAATGGTTAAGGGGCAAATCCATCAATAAAGTATTTTGCTATGGACATCCCACATCATAAAATTTTCTTAGATGTAAAAGTATATATGAACTTTATAAAATAGGGTATAAATACCACAAATGTTGAGCCAATTAGTTGACTATTTAGCAAACATATAGATTAAAAAAATTGCATAAAAATACATAAAAAGTTTTTAAAATGGTGCAAGACTATCATGGTTGTTGAAGACTTCATGTGTATTTTTATATTATTTTGAAAACTTTCATTATATCTTTACAGCTTTTTCTTGGTTGACATGTTGTTAAACAATCAACGTTAGTTGACCTGACATTTTTACACCATTTTGAAAAATTCATATGTACTTTGGCATATAAGAAATGCTTATAGTGTCTGTTGCCCTTGGGGGAATACATCATGGGGTGGATTTGCACATTAACCCTATTTATAAATACAACCCAAATGTTTTGTTCATAGTACCTTATTTAGTATACCTATCTTCATATCTTATGCATAAAGTTGTTTTATTTAATTTCATATACTATCTTCGGTTCTTAGTCTAAGAGCTAGTTTGATTTTTAATTTGGTCTTAAATATAAGACCCCAATTCACTTTGTCTCTCATATTTATATATTTTTTAAGGTAGTCTTTGTAATAGTTGCACATGTTAAAGGTTTTATCAAATGTTAGTTTTAACTAATACACATAATTAGTGAAGGTATTTTAGGAAAAACAATGCCTATTTATTGCAAGTAATTAACTTAATAAACTTTCTTAATCTACTCAAATTAGTCAACTAGCTCTTATAATAAGGATCAGAGGTAGTATATTATTTTGAGCACGTGATATGCATGTAGGACTACATAGCAGTATTAATGTCTTATTCCATTTGACCTTTTAGGTGACTTTTGAAAGTTTCTGATTTTTGGTTTATTTGCTCTAGCCTCTGTAGCTTCAATTTGAAATCCAAGTAGGTAGTTATGATTGCAAAGCCTCCTTTTTAAGTCATATCACTTTGTAGTCAACTTCTTTCAATATGCTCTAACCTTTCCTAATGCTTTTGATAATGTTGATCCAAAAGTATATGGGAAAAAATGACACTAAGTGAAAAAATTTTCTAAAAAAAATAAATTGTAATTATTGATTTAGACAGTAGCAAACAAGAATAATAGATGTAACATGCATGAGAGTTACATTTAAAATGCAAATATTTTTCTTATAATTTAAAATTTTGAATTTGCAATTACTTGAATGATATCAACAATCTATTTTCTAGAAACTTTTGTCAGAGATCTAACTGTCATTAAATAGATCTTTTGGGAGTAATAGCATTCTGTCACACCTCTCTTTATAATCCATCATATGCCAATTGGAACCAATATAAGTCGTTTCGTAACATTTTCGGATGAAAAATTTTAAATATTGGGATTTTACTGTTCATCCTGTCCGTACACTATTCATCTGAAAATGGGCCAATTTTGAAAATTCATAACTAAATCTAGAAAAATTGAAACAAAGCGGTTCCAATTTTCAAATGAAGTCTGCTAAGAGTTCTATGGAGGAAAAATAATCATTAGGTACAATTTAATCCAGAATAATTCTAGGAAATTCGTCAAAATATACTGTTCATTTGGTAAATTTTCAAATTTCCAGTATTTTTGCCCAACTTTGGAAGGGCATAACTCTTAGCACACAGCTCCGAATTTGATGAATTACCACTTGTTTTAAAGATAAAAATGAGATCTATTTGTTTGTAAAATTTCATGCCCAGATTCCCACAATTTTTCATTATTTTTATGTGCCACAAGTTTGGTACTTTTTAGGGAATTTCTATCCCCTAATTGCCACTTTCTTTGATTTATTTCCCCTTTTCCTTTTTCCACATCCATTCCATAATGTACCATGCATAATTCCAACATTAGGGTATGAGAATAAAGTATAATACACATCATAACATCATCCATAACTAGATACAACCATTACATAAAGTTCAATGATACCTTACACAACATAACATAATAACATTAATTATATATTGCTCCACTATCCCAATGCCAATTCCTTGCCTTGATCCATGCTTGGTCCACTTCCTAATTAGTGCATAAAATGACATAGGAGAAATGAGATTTCAAAGAAATCTCAGTAGCATATGAATTATAATTATCATGTAAATCATTGCAAGTTAAATTGTGATATGTCATGCAATCCAATTCATTCCCAACTCATAGGAATTCATGCCAAATATCATGCAGGAGAGGAAAATTATATCATCCCCATTGACATACCACAAAGCATTTGGCTAAAGCATAACCGATGTTAATCAACAATCAAAGTCACCACAAAATTCCTCTAAATCCAAGCAACAACAAATCACAACAAACAAGCAAGATAAACAATCAAATTATAATTCAAAGCTACCTTTGCAAAGCTTGTCCAATAATTTCTACAAGGAGCAATGCTTCTCCTTAATTCCTCCTCTCAATGCCTATTAAACCAAGCATAAACATAGGCCATATTAATCACAAGACAACTTAGTTCCAACACTTTAACATTACTTAACAATTTCCCCCCTTTTGTCTTTGATTTTTAACAAATTGATTCCTCCTTTAGGATCAACCATCTCATGACTCAATCCTACACAATTTTTCATGAGGAATCCAATGGTGTAATCAGATTTTTAAAATTTAAACTCCTTCCCCATAAACTCCTCTTGGTCGAATAGGGGGCTATATGCTTCCAAAAATTCTATTTTTGATTCCAATGATTTTAAACACTTTCCAACATTACATATCCCTACACAAAAACATGTTTTAAAGCCATTGAATCATCAAATCAAGAAAAATCAAATTGCTTCTGCATGAACAGTGCTGAACGAAATTCCTTCCCTTAAACCCTAACTTTGTTTTCATCAAAAATCAATCCATACACCATTTAATCTTCCTTATTCCACTTGATTATGAAGGTTTCTATCCTTTTCTAGGCATCACACATCCAAACTGAATTTTGGTAGAATTTTCAGCATTTTTCCAGCATTTTCCCAAGCAAAAATCCTTGTTTAATCAATATAAAACTTAGAGATATTGATGCTTGGACATACCTTAGTGTTTCCTTGAAGTAAGTTGGATGATCTCTTGCCTAAAACACCTCAAAATTTCATGCAAGGGTGGCTGGATGAATAGTGACAGAGTTTTCCCTTATTTTTCCCAATTTCTAACATTTTTCTTGTATTTTCAAGGGGTATTTATAGAAAAAATCCATCTGCCCTCTCCCTCCTGATTTGCACGAAATGACAGATAAGGAGGTGTGTTGGCAGCCATCAAGTGTCTCAAATCTTCAGATCTCACCATTGGCATTTCTCTGGATTTTTTCAAAAATATCTCTTAATTTTGCATTTTATTTAATAAAAATGGTGGAATCTGGAAAGTGCACGAAATTAGGCCTTTAATGGGTCCATTGTAGGCCCCAAAAATGGTGTGGGCTGGCCCACAAACCAAATCACTATCCCAAACCGATTTGAAACTTTATTAGTTACTATTCACTGTAACATGTCATAATTTTTTTAGACCTCCAAAAATCATTTCTCTCCATGATAATTCACCTTTTAATATGGGAGCATGATTGAAAATTTTTAGAAATTTTTCACCACCTCTAGGTATTTATTTTGAATTTTCTCCGATTAGGCCTTTATCGGTAAATCTGAGGGAAAATAAATTCCCTAAAATTAATTCCTGAGCCTCCAAGGCCTAAAACCAATTTTATAAATTCAAACACACATTTAGATGAATTTTCCATCAATCTCCCAAATTTATTGAGGCCTCTAACTCATTAAAATAATTATTTTTCTTCATTCCCAATATTTTCCGAAAAAACCTCTGTTTACGGGAAATTCGTAATAATTCATTTTCACCGAAATTCCACCTTTTGGGCCCAACTGAGTTTTCAAAACCTCTACTCTATACTTTTTCTATTTTTCAGGGATTTTCTGAATTTTCTCAAATTTTCCCGTTTTGCCCTTCCTAGACCGATAATTACAAAAATGCCAGCCTGAACCTTTTCGGGGTTTCATATCAAAAGTTGTTTCATCTCTCCGTCTAGTTCCTACATTGACCCTCATCCCAATTTTTGATCCTTTATTGCCAAATGAAAATTTTGGGATGTGACACATTCTCTCTAGCTACATTAATTTTTACCTCACCTCTCATTCCTATATACTCTGTCTTCTTCAGTATATACTAGTATCACTACAAAAAACATGTATTTTGTAGCGGTTAAAATATGAATTTTCTAGCGGTTTTAACCGCAACAAATAACATTTGTAGCAGTTAGACAACTGCTAGAAAATCAAGTGCAAGAAACAGATTTCTAGCAATTATGGGAACCACTACACAGTATGGTCAAAATGCTAGAAACTTTCTAATTGCTAGAAAAAAAAGTAGTCGAACGGTAATGAGATGAAATTTCTAGCGGCTATAAACTGCTAGAAATCACAGAAAAATTTCTAGCGGTTCATTAACCGCTAGAAAGTTCTAAGTGAAATTTCATTTTGCCGAGAAACAAAAAATTTCATTTTGACGCAAAACTTTCTAGCAGTCAATAACTGCTAGAAAGTTTGGAGGAAATCAAATTTTACCAGGAATCGAAATTTTGGAATTAGCATAAAAAAATTTTAGTGGTTAGGAACCGCTAGAAATGTGGCAGCAAATTTAAAATTTACGAAATTTGTCCCTCTTTTTTTCACTGTCTAGCAGTGTTGGAACCGTTAGAAAGTTTATTCCAGGCGAAAAAAATTGAGATGTTTGATTATTAAAAATATAATATTATAAATTTAAAAACCATTAAGTAGATTATATTAGAGAATTTTTGTTAATATGTATAATTACCAATGTATTACATGTTATAGATTTGAATTTTGTAATAAATAATAAGTAATTAAGTTATGATTGTGTCAAATGAAGTGAATTTAATTTAATAAGATAGTTGAATTGAAGATGAGATAATTTATAATATTGAACCTAAACTGTTATGTTGAGAAGTACTTGAATTAGTTGAGGAGGATATAACAAATGTGAAGAAGAAAAATCTGAAAGAAAAGGAGAAATAAATATGTTAGTAAATATAAATAAAGAAAGACAAAAGGTATTAAGACTTATAAAATAAAAATCACCTTACCATATAATGAAGAGAAAAAAACCATCATATCAGAGAGTAAGAAAAAGAGAGAATTATAAAGAAGAAGAGGAGAGGAAAGGAAAAGAGATGGGGTAAATAAATAAAGAGGTGATATGGTATTTATAGAGATCAGTGAGACATTTGTAGCGGTTTTTTTTGCAACGTTTTAATTCATTTTGTAGTGGCCTTACATTTTCTAGCATATAATATAACCGCTAGTATTTGTAGCGGTTTTAGAATTTGTAGTGGTTATATAACCGGTAAAAATTGTAATTTTTTACTTTTTAAAAAACTGAACCAATTTTAATTTATACTTATTTATTTATGAAAGGCAAATTTTTTGAATGATAAAAATTTTTGAAACTGCTATTCTTAATCATCATCCTGCCTGAAAGGAGAAATGATATTTCGTGGATACAATAAAGAATTAACCAAATTTAAGAAAAAAAGACATATACCTGATAATTGTCAAATTATCGTCTCCTTGAGGAAAGAAGTTTTCAAATACAGGGGGTTGGAAGGGTTCACTGTCGTAAATAATGTCATCATCACCCATATCATAAAGATCCTGTGGCTTGAGGTGAACGACCATATTCCAGTCTTTATGTTTCTCATCCTCGACATAGTAAACCTGGTGTGCCTCGAAAGCAAGAATATATGGCTCTCTGTGTTAGGATATAGTTTTGATGATAACAAAGTTAGATTAATTGGGTTAAGTATGTTGATCGATCATCTGATCGATCAATCGTTTATCGCCAAGTTTTCAGATAACTGTTCAGGTATAAATCAGTTTTATAGTAGGTATTTCGATCGAAGAGCTATCCGATAAGTTGTTGATCGATAAAATGATCGATCATCGCTAACATGGAAATCACATAAGGTTACAGTTAATTATCGATCACTTGATCGATAACATCAGATAAGCAAACAAGTCAGATAAGTTAATTATCGATCACTTGATCGATAACATCAGATAAACAAACAAGTAACAGATAAAGAGAACCCAATCTGAAGTTATTTATCGATCACATGATCGATAAATCAGTTATCAATAACGACTTCGATAAGAGGTAACACACTCTACTCGTTCTGCACATTAATTCTGTTATCATTTATCGATCATATTTTCGATCATTTGTTTTCGATCACATGATCGATCATTATGCTCTAACTCTCTGAATGCAGGTAATCATCTTAACTGCTGGATCGATAACCTTATCGATCAGAAATTATCGATCACATGATCGATAATCAATGTCTTTATCTACTCATATTTAGTTTTTCTGCAACCAAATTATCGATAACATTATCGATAATTTAACTTGTTGCATAATATCTTTTCACATAACATGATCGATAAAGAGTCTAAGGATTGCTATATTCGCATTAACTTATGTTGAACCATTTTCGATCACCTAATCGATCATTGACTTTTCGATAATATGATCGATCATCCGATTTCCTGAAACTCATGTTTTCACAAAACGTGATCGATAATCAGTTTCTTTACCTTACAGGATTAAATTTCTTTCTTCACTTTATCGATCACTTGTCGAATATTCATTGATCGATCACCTGTTCGATCATTCCAGATAGACTGTGTTTTTCGCTAAATATATTCTTACTCATGGTTTATCGATACCTTATCCATCATCCATTTATCGATAATTTGTTCGATCATCAATGACTGAAGTTTCATTTCAATAACATTTGAATTATCGATAATCTGTTCGATCAACAAGTGTTCGATCACTTGTTCGATCATGGAACGATTTCCGTTTACCATGATAATTCTAAAGTCAATGATCCAACACTTGATCGATAATATTGTTGAACTGATTCAAAAAGCTTTCACTCTATTTATCGATAACCTGATCGATCAACAAGTAATCGATCACCACTTCGATCAAGCATATCCAGAATGTCTTTCTGCTCTTTTTACAGATAATCACTTCGTCCAAATCATTGAATGATAAATTCGTTTTTCTTCTTGGTTCATGACTAAAGCCTACACCGCAAGACTCTTACTTTTTAAAGCTTAAAATATGCAGATTACTGAAAGAATACAACGGCTCTTCAACGGGATTACGTAGACTGCAACCTACAGTGTCAGAAGCTCAGACGCATTAATGGCGGAACCGTTGAAACGGCGAAACACGCAAACGGAGTCACAACGGCTAGAAGTTCTTCCGTCTAACGGCTACTTAACGATATCAACTATAAAAGGCGCGAAGAAGCATTAATGAAGAGATTGAATAGCGGAACTACCACCTGTGATTATTAAGCCTAGCATTCAATACTCTGTTTTCCTCAATACTACTGAGCATCAGTGTTCATCATTAAATTCACTCTGTAAGAGAGCCGATAACTACTCTTCATTAATACTATTGAGTGATACTCAAGAGTGTGGACTCTTGAGAGGGCTTGTATCCTTACGGGAGTAAGGGGGAGTGATTGAGCGATTCAATTACTGTACCGAGGCACCAAGAGCCCTGTCGATCTTGGAAGATAGTGAAATACTCAGAGTGTTCTGAGGACTGGACGTAGGTCAAGTGGTTAAGACCGAACCAGTATAAATCTTGTGTCTTCCTCTTCGGTGAAATCTCTCCTGACTCTGACTCTCTGTTTTTCAATACTATCTCGTTTTAATTTTAAGTTTTTGTAACTCACCCAATTCACCCCCCTCTTGGGTGAGATTGATTCTAACATTTGGTATCAGAGCAGGTCTCTTCACTAAGGATTTAACAGTCCGAAGAGAGATCTAATGGCAGGATTCGAGATAGCGTGCTACCGGAAGGATGTTCAACATCTAAACCGCCAGGCTTCAGTGGAGAAAATTATACCTTCTGGAAAATGAGGATGAAAATCTTCATCAAGGCCACAGAGTATTTGTGGGACGTAATAGAAACGGCAACTATGTCCCAATGAAAACAATAGATGGCCAGCAAGTACGCAAGAGTCCCAGGGAGTTCGATGAGGAAGACAAGAAGCTGGTGACCCTAAATGACAAAGCTATCAACATACTCACGTGTGCACTTAGCAGAGGGAATATTTCAGAGTCTCAAGTCTGGAAACTGCAAAGGAAATGTGGGAGGCTCTGGAGATAGCTCACGAAGGAACCACCGGTGTAAAACAGAGCAGAATCAACACTCTCACCACCGAATTCGAGTTATTCAGAATGAAGGAAGGAGAGAGTATCCGAGACATGGAAGTCAGATTCTCACATCTCATAAACCACCTCACTGCACTGGGAAGAAATATAGTCAAGAAGATCAAGTGAGGAAAATACTGAGCGGTCTCACAAAAGAATGGGAACCGAAAGTAACAGCTATTGAAGAAAACCAAAGGAGAATCCATTGGTTCTGTTGCAGCGCTGTTCGGGAGCCTCGCTGAATATGAGAGCAAGCAAAAATACAAAAAGGAGATGAATGAAAGAACCGGAAAAGCATCGCTCTTAAAACTCAAGAGAGCGAAGATGATAATGAAGATGATCTTGAGGATGATGAAATGGGCCTTATAGTCAGAAGGTTCAAGAAATTCTACAAAAACAGAACCGGAAAGAAGTTCCAGCCGAAACGCAGAATTTCATCATATCCGAACGAACCAAAGGATCCAATCATTTGCTTCGAATGTAAGAAGCCAGGACATATCAAGGCGGAATGTCCCCAACTTTCCAGAACGAAGGACAAGAAACAAAGAAAAGAAGAAAGATTTAGAAAGAAGAAAGCCTTCGTCACATCAATCTGGGGAGACAGTTCTTCGGATGAAGAAGAGGAAGTGATGATGAAGAAACCGCTAACATCTGTCTAGTGGCCCAAGAAAACGAGGAATCAGAGACAGACGAGGTAATAATTTCTGAACCATCTTATGATGAATTACAGTCCGAATACAATGCATTACATTTAGAATTGGTAAGAATTGCAAAGGAGTTAGTAAGTTCTAAGAAAAGGATAAAGTTTTTAGAAGAACAACAATCAAAGGTTGAAGTCAATATAGATTCGACTTCAACTTGCAAAGGTTGTGAAATGAACGAAAAGAAGATTAAAGATCTTACCAGAACCTTAGAAAAATTCACTAAAGGTAGCGAAATGCTTAAAGTGATCCTAGGAGCTCAACGGTGTTCTATGGACAAAACTGGTATAGGATACGATCCAACTCAGGATAAGTCAAAAGGAAAGAAAAAGAGTAGTGGTAGATCATATCTTACATATTTTAGAAATTCTGTGCATTCTTCAAATCCATTTGCACTTTGCTCTCACTGCAACCGTAAAGGCCATTCAACTTCTTCTTGTTACTATAAGAAGAAAGGAGCCTACGGAACATTAAAATGGGTGCCCAAAGGTACTTATGTGCCAAAGATAACTCATACTAACCAAAAAGGACCCAAGAAGGTATGGGTACCTAAAACATGATTGTGATTTTGCAGGTATGTCTCAAGGCATCCAGAACAAATAAATGGTATATAGACAGCGGATGCTCCAGACACATGACGGGTGACACTGAGAAGTTTACATCACTCAAACCAAAAGAAGGAGGAAAAGTAAGCTTGGAGGAAACCAATCGGGAAAAATTGCTGGAATTGGAGAAATCGGAAGTAGCATAGGCATGAAGGTCGAAGACGTGTACTACGTCGAAGGTCTATGTCATAATCTCCTCAGTGTCAGTCAAAGTGCGGACAAAAACAACTGGGTGATCTTTGACTCTGAAGAATGCTTAATCATAAGCAAAGATGACCTACCCTTGAAGAAAGAAGAATTGAATACAAAGCTAGAGCTCCGAGGGACGGTAACTGTTATACACTTCAAATTGATTCTAAAACCTCTGAAAACTGTTTTATTAGTAAAAAGGAGGAAAGTTGGATTTGGCACAAACGACTTGCACATGTTAACATGAATCAACTTTCAAAATTAATAAAAAGGGATTTAGTTATTGGTTTACCAAAAATTCAGTATGAACATAATGTTATTTGTGATGCATGTCAAAAGGGTAAACAAACAAAGTCTTCGTTTAAATCAAAGAAGACAGTTTCAACTGAAAGACCACTCCAAATGATTCACATGGACTTGGTCGGCCCATCAAGAGTAAAAAGCTTTGGTGGAAATCTGTATACTCTTGTAATAGTTGATGACTATTCGAGATTTACCTGGACTCTGTTTCTTTCCTCTAAAGATGAAACATTTAATGCTTCATTTTTTTGCCAAAAAGGTTCAAAATGAGAAAGGTATATCTATTGTGTCAATCAGGTCTGATCACGGAGGAGAATTTGAAAACAACGAATTTGCAGACTATTGTGAGGAGCATGGAATTGACCACAACTTCTCTGCACCAAGGACTCCTCAACAGAACGGAGTAGTTGAACGAAAGAATAGAGTACTCACGGAAATGGCTAGAGCAATGCTAAATGAGAAAGGGTCTCACAAGTATTCTGGGCAGAAGCAATGAGCACAGCTTGCTATATATCTAATAGAGCCTACATCAGAACACTGCTCGGAAAGACGCCATATGAATTGTACAAGGGGAGAAAACCCAATCTGACACATCTAAGGATCTTTGGGAGCAGATGCTATATCCACAACAACAACAAAGAAAACTTGGGTAAATTCGATCCTAAAGCTGATGAGGGTTTGTTTCTTGGCTACTCTAATCGTAGTAAAGCATACAGAATTTTCAATAAACGAACTTTTACAATAGAAGAATCAATTCATGTAGTGTTTGCTGAAACTGAAGCAATTTCGAAACCTGTAGATGATGATGATGCTGAGATCATTCAAAATTTTCAAAAAATGGATTTGAACAAAAATTCAAACAAATTATTTTCAGAAACCGTTTCAGAAAACAGGGATGATTTAAACGATCCCTCTTTACGAGAAAATCTAGAACAGCCAAAGGCATGGAGATATAACCGAGATCATCCACTGGAACAAGTCATTGGTAAAGTCAATGAAGGGGTCAAAACCCGAGACAAGTAGTCAATGAAGTTCTTTTTTCGGCATTCATATCTCACATTGAACCCTCCAGTATTGACGAAGCACTATCAGATGAATTCTGGATAGTTGCAATGCAGGAAGAGCTTAACCAATTTGAGAGAAATCAAGTTTGGGAATTGGTACCCAGACCAGATGACCATCCGGTCATTGGCACCAAATGGGTATTCAAAAACAAGCTCGATGAATCCGCACAAATCGTCAGGAACAAAGCCAGATTGGTAGCCAAAGGCTATAATCAAGAAGAGGGAATCGATTATGAAGAAACGTATGCTCCTGTAGCCAGATTAGAAGCCATACGAGTTCTTTTGGCATTTGCTTGCATCAAAGATTTCAAACTATTTCAAATGGATGTTAAAAGTGCATTTCTGAACGGTTACATATTAGAAGAAGTGTTTATCGAACAACCTCCCGGTTTTGAAAATTCAAATTTTCCTAATCATGTTTACAAACTTAAAAAGGCTTTGTACGGTTTGAAGCAAGCTCCTAGAGCTTGGTATGAACGACTTAGCAACTTCCTGATAGAAAAAGGTTTTGAAAGAGGTAAAGTGGATGCCACACTTTTCATTAAAAGAAGTAAAAAAGATCTTTTGATTGTTCAAATATATGTAGATGATATTATTTTCGGTGCTACTAACGAAGATCTCTGTCAAGAATTTGCTAAGCTTATGCAGGGAGAATTCGAGATGTCCATGATGGGAGAACTAAATTTCTTTCTGGGATTACAAATCAAACAAAAGAAAAACGGTATATTTATATCCCAGACGAAATACGTGAAGGAGTTACTGAAGAAATTTGGAATGGAGAATGCCAAAAGTGTAAAGACTCCTATGAGCTCAACCTGTTCGCTTGATGTGGACGAAGACGGCAAAAACATAAATCTAACAAGATATAGAGGAATGATCGGCTCCTTACTATACCTCACTGCAAGTAGACCAGATATTCAATTCAGTGTGGGAATGTGTGCAAGATATCAGTCAGCTCCAAAAGAGTCACATGAAGAAGCTGTCAAGAGGATACTCAGATATCTTGTAGGAACTCAAAATTTAGGAATCTGGTATCCTAAAAGAGGAACCGAATATCTAATGGGATACTCAGACGCAGATCATGGTGGATATAAAACGGACAGAAAAAGCACCAGTGGACAATGTCAATTCTTCGGAGGATGTCTTGTCTCATGGTCAAGTAAAAAGCAAAACACTGTGGCAATCTCCTCAACGGAATCAGAATATGTAGCCACTGCCTGCTGTTGTGCTCAGATCTTATGGTTAAAGCAACAAATACAGGATTTGGGAATCAACTTACGTGAGATTCCAATCTTATGTGATAATACGAGCACGATAAGTCTGTCCAAGAATCCAGTTCATCATGCCCGACGAAACACATCGATGTCAGACATCACTTCATTCGGGACCATGTTCAAAAGAAAGATGTAAAGGTTGAGTTCATCCCCACTGAATATCAGATAGCCGACATCTTCACGAAACCTCTAGATCAACAGAAGTTTAACTTCTTCAAAGAGAATTGGGAATGGTAAATCCCAATGAACTGTAAGAAATCTCACGTTATCTCTCAAGATTAATTGTTTAAATTTATTGTTTTGATGATAAAATAACTAACTTAAGCATCGGAGTATGTAGTAATTTGTTTTGCAGGAAGCTCTGTTTTGATGAAGAAAAACAGAGATAAACAGAGTATGAGATTATCGATCACTTGTTCGATAATCATAAAGGCGAATAGAAAGTAATTTATCGATCACCCGATCGATAAATCCAAGTCGTGGGAATGGAAAGTACACCAACACAAAAATTATTGATAACTTGATCGATAAATGCTTTATCGATCAAAACATCGATCAGGTGCTTCAAGGTTTCGAGGCCTCTCCTGCAGTATTGGTAAGCATTAATCGATAAGCCGATCGAAGAAATAGGTTATCGATCAAATGATCGATAAACTAGACCAGGTACGCAACTTTACTTATCGATAACATGTTCGATAATTGCATGATCGATAACGTGATCGATAATTCTGTTCTGTGTTCATGTGTGTTCTTCATATTTATCAAACATGTGATCGATCAAGAGTTGATCGATAACTTGATCGATAAATCTGAAGATTATAACGGTACTTTTTGAAACCCCACTGTCAGTTATCGAACCCTAGCTCGAACAATAACCGCCCCCTGTTACTCGCAACGGTCAGGAATCACCATTCTCTTAAATTTCCAACCTCTCTTCCACTCAAATTCATCACTACTACCTCTTCGACCTTCACCGAACTCAAAACACACTATTTCAACCGTTCGATTTATCAAGAAATCTCTCAATGGCGCGAGTAAAGCAACCAAGTTCGGAAAGGGAAGATGGGTTGGAGAAGCAAAACCAATCAAGCGACACCACTCCTTCGGGTACTCGGAAACGATATAGACCGAAGGTAAGGGAGGAACCAACGAAGAAGAAGGGTACTCTGAAAATTCGTGAAAGTCGGGCAGAAGAGCAACCGACCTCTCTCAGAAAATCTCCCGTTCCAAATCAAAATTACCGATAGTGACTGAAGAATCAGAGACCGAGTCGGATGATGGTGCCTCAGTTCAGAAAGCTGTGGAAACCGCTTTGAACATATCCATCCCCAAGCAACCAAGAAAGAAAAAGCAAAGGGCAAGTGAAGGAGTCGCACGGGAAATTCCTCCTGAAGGTATATCCACTGAATTTTCTGAGTTATTAACTGGCAATCTCGATAGTGAAGTTAATGTAGCAAAGTATAAAGCTGATTTTGCCAATAGAAAATTCTGTCCCGTGGTATCTGTGGACTTAGAGGGTCTGAGGAAAAACAAACAGATTGCTCTTGACTTAAGTGACCCACTGCAGCATTATTCAAATTGGTTAATCATTGGTGGTGAATACTGTCCTGAAGTAGTTAAAAGGTTCTACTGTAATATGGAATCCGTAGAAGAGTATGATGATCAGGACAATCTAAAAGAAAACTACTTAAAGGTCACACTGAGGGGCAGATCTTTCAAACTCACAAGTGTCAAATTAAATGAATTACTCGGGACCCAAGAGTTTGTGAGAGGTGGCAATATGAATGAAGTAAAAGCCTACAAAATTTTAATGCAGAGTGATGACTACCCTGGAGAGCTGAATTTCCCTCCTAAGCAGATGTGTGATTTCTATAGGATCATCCATTACATCTATTCTAGGAGCATGGTAAACAAATCCGGCAGTTTCTCACATCTCACTCAGGATGATTATCTTCTTCTAGCCCGGATTATTAGTGGGGAGAAGATTAATATTGGGGATCTTATCTATTCTGAGATGAAGGACTTTGTTCTTAACAAGTCCAGATCAACCCCAATTCCCTATCCTCAGCTGGCCACCTACCTCCTTCAGGCACATAACATTGCTCCATTTGAGCCTGGGGAACTCAAGACCAAGGTTCCTGGTTTTGGCCTCACTCAACTTCACAAGATGAGGATCTCTGTTCCCTTTACACCATCACAGAAGGTATCTCAAAAGGATAAGGGAAAGCAACCTGCTGCTAGTACATCTCGGACCCAGGATGAAGCTGAATCCACTGCCGCTCCATCTCATACCCCTGGTCCATCTTTTATGGAGAGATCCCTCAGGGAAATGTTTCAGGCTGAGCTTCGCGCATTTGAGACCAGAGTCTACTCCACTGCCAGAGACTATGGGGAAATCTCTGATCGAAAGTTTGATGGCATTTCTAAGATTCTGGATCTTCACCAACAAGCTGTGGTGGTTTTGGAAAAAGAAGTTACAGAGAGATTTGATTCAGTGGACAAGGAACTTCGAGAGCTCAAAGGGTTGGTTACTTCTCTCTGCCACCATTTCACTGCCCTAGCACAAGCTTCAGCTATGAGGATCTCCTCTTTCATCCTCCCTCTCCACCTCACCCTGAGCCTGCACCTCCTTCCTCTCCCTTACCCTCTTCTCCTATTTCCACCACTTCTCCTTCTGTCCCATCTACCTCTGTTCCAGTTCCTACCACTCTTGCTCTTATCACAGTACCCCAACCTGTTCCCTCCTTTCATTTTCCATCTTTTTCTCCACTTCCTCACCTTCCTCCTCTCCCTATTCCCCTGACCATTCCTTCGGTTCATACCTCTTCCCCCTCATCTGATGCTGACAAAAAGGGGGAGAAGAAAACTGATGTTGTTTCGTAGTTGTTTTATGGTTTTATGATATTATGATATTAATTGTCTCTTTTTCTGTCACTTTGTGTACCTGGAGAATGGTTTTATCGATAATATTTTTT
The DNA here is from genome assembly GCF_004799145.2 of Neltuma alba. NCBI lineage: Eukaryota > Viridiplantae > Streptophyta > Magnoliopsida > Fabales > Fabaceae > Neltuma > Neltuma alba. The sequence goes on along the minus strand of NW_021635587.1, from coordinate 10,481 downwards.
TTTCTGATACTTATTTGCATTCTCACTTATTATATGGCTGTGAATCTGTTTGTGTTGATTTATAACTTATGTTTTGTCATCATCAAAAAGGGGGAGAATGTTAGGATTATAGTTTTGATGATAACAAAGTTAGATTAATTGGATTAAGTATGTTGATCGATCATCTGATCGATCAATCGTTTATCGCTAAGTTTTCAGATAACTGCTCAGGTATAAATCAGTTTTATAGTAGGTGTTTTGATCGAAGATCTATCCGATAAGTTGTTGATCGATAAAATGATCGATTATCGCTAACATGGAAATCACACAAGGTTACAGTTAATTATCGATCACTTGATCGATAACATCAGATAAACAAACAAGTAACAGATAAAGAGAACCAAATCTGAAGTGTATTTATCGATCACATGATCGATAAATCAGTTATCAATAACGACTTCGATAAGAGGTAACACACTCTACTCGTTCTGCACATTAATTCTGTTATCATCATATTTTCGATCATTTGTTTATCGATCACATGATCGATCATTATGCTCTAATTCTCTGAATGCAGGTAATCATCTTAACTGCTGGATCGATAACCTTATCGATCAGAAAATTATCGATCACATGATCGATAATCAATGTCTTTATCTACTCATATTTAGTTTTTCTGCAACCAAATTATCGATAACATTATCGATAATTTAACTTGGTTGCATAATATCTTTTCACATAACATGATCGATAAAGAGTCTAAGGATTGCTATATTCGCATTAACTTATGTTGAACCATTTTCGATCACTTAATCGATCATTGACTTTTCGATAATATGATCGATCATCCGATTTCCTGAAACTCATGTTTTCACAAAACGTGATCGATAATCAGTTTCTTTACCTTACAGGATTAAATTTCTTTCTTCACTTTATCGATCACTTGTTCGAATATTCATTGATCGATCACCTGTTCGATCATTCCAGATAGACTGTGTTTTTCGCTAAATATATTCTTACTCATGGTTTATCGATAACCTTATCCATCATCCATTTATCGATAATTTGTTCGATCATCAATGACTGAAGTTTCATTTCTGTAACATTTGAATTATCGATAATCTGTTCGATCAACAAGTGTTCGATCACTTGTTCGATCATGGAACGATTTCCGTTTACCATGATAATTCTTAAAGTCAATGATCCAACACTTGATCGATAATATTGTTGAACTGATTCAAAAAGCTTTCACTCTAATTATCGATAACCTGATCGATCAACAAGTAATCGATCACCACTTCGATCAAGCATATCCAGAATGTCTTTCTGCTCTTTTTACAGATAAATCACTTCGTCCAAATCATTGAATGATAAATTCGTTTTCTCTTCTTGGTTCATGACTAAAGCCTACACCGCAAGACTCTTACTTGTTTAAAGCTTAAAATATGCAGATTACTGAGAAAGAATACAACGGCTCTTCAACGGGATTACGTAGACTGCAACCTACAGTGTCAGAAGCTCAGACGCATTAATGGCGGAACCGTTGAAAACCGCGAAACACGCAAACGGAGTCACAACGGCTAGAAGTTCTTTCGTCTAACGGCTACTTAACGATATCAACTATAAAGGCGCGAAGAAGCATTAATGAAGAGATTGAATAACGGAACTACCACCTGTGATTATTAAGCCTAGCATTCAATACTCTGTTTTCCTCAATACTACTGAGCATCAGTGTTCATCATTAAATTCACTCTGTAAGAGAGCTGATAACTACTCTTTATTAAATACTATTGAGTGATACTCAAGAGTGTGGACTCTTGAGAGGGCTTGTATCCTTACGGGAGTAAGGGGGAGTGATTGAGCGATTCAATTACTGTACCGAGGCACCAAGAGCCCTGTCGATCTTGGAAGATAGTGAAATACTCAGAAGTGTTCTGAGGACTGGACGTAGGTCAAGTGGTTAAGACCGAACCAGTATAAATCTTGTGTCTTCCCTCTTCGGTGAAATCTCTCCTGACTCTGACTCTCTGTTTTTCAATACTATCTTGTTTTAATTATTAAGTTTTTGTAAATCACCCAATTCACCCCCCTCTTGGGTGAGATTGATTCTAACACCTTGGTCTTGGACTCTCCAGGCTCAAAAGGGGCAATGTTGTTTGCCTGTAGGATGTATGTGGCCAACTGAGGATAGGGGATCGGTGTAGATTTGGATTTGTTGAGAACAAAATCCCTCATCTCATTATAGATCAAAGCCCCTATATTAATCCTTTCTCCACTGATTATCCGGGCCAGTAACAAGTAATCATCTTGAGTTAAGTGTGAGAAGCTCCCAGATTTGTTGATCATATTTCTTGAATAGATATAGTGGATTATTCTATAATAATCACACATTTGTTTAGGTGGAAAATTTAGCTCACCAAGGTACTCATCACTTTGCATCAAAATCTTATAAGCCTTAATTTCATTCATATCTCCCCCTCTCACCGAATCTTGAGTTCCCAACAACTCATTAATCTTATCAGCAGTAAGGTGGAAGGTTCTACCTCTAAGTTTGACCCTTAAGTAGTCATTTACCAGATTGTCCTACTCATCATATTCTTCTACTGATTCCATGTTACAGTAGAACCTTTTAATCACCTCAGGACAAAATTCTCCACCAATTATCAGCCAGTTGGAATAGTATTCCAGGGGATCACTCAAGTCCAAATTAATCTGAGTATTTTTCTTTAAGCTTTCTATATCCATAGAAACAACAGGGCAAAATCTCCGGTTTGTAAAATCAGCCTTAAACTTAGCTGAATTCACTTCCTTATCAAGGTTTCCAACTAGTAGTTCAGAGAAATCAGATGGAATACCTTCAGAGGGAATTTGTTGTGCCATCCCTTCACTGGCTCTCTGCTTTTTCTGCCTCAGTTGCTTGGGAATGGGAATTCTCAATGCAGTCTCCACAGCTTTCTGAACTGAGGCTCCATCATCTGACTCGGTTTCTGATTCCTTAGTGACTACCGGCAGCTTGGATTTGGACCGAGGAGATTTTCTTGGAGGAACGGGTTGCTCTTCGATTCGAATTTCTTAGATTTTCAGGACACCTCTTTTCTTGGATGATTCTTCCCTCATTTTCGATCTATATCGCTTCCGAGTGCCCGAGGGAGTAGTGTCACTCGATTGGACTTGCTTCTCCGAGCCTTCTTCCCTTTCCACATTCGGCTATTTCACCCGTGCCATTTCTGAGGAATCGACCGATTTTAGAGAGAATAATCAGTTGGAAGTAAGTGTTTTGAGGTTGGTGGTGGTCGTAAAGGTGGTAGAGTTGGATTCGAGTGGATGGGTGATCGGAAATTTAATGGAATAGTGATTTTCGGACCGTTGCTAGAAATAGGGGAGCGGTTTTGATCAAGTTAGGGTTCGATAACTGACGGGGGTTTTGGAAACTTTTAACGTTATAAAGTTCAAAATTATCGATAATGTTATCGATCAATGGATGATCGATCACGTGTTCGATAAATATGAAGAACACATAAGAACACTGAAGACAATTATCGATCACGTTATCGAACAATCAATTATCGAACATGTTATCGATAAAGTTAGTAGAGGAAATGCGTACCTGGTCTGTTTATCAATCATTTGATCGATAATCTGTTTATTGATTAGCTTATTGATTAATGCTTACCAAAATTTGAGTATATGTCGCAAAAGACTTGCCGCTCCTGATCGATGTTCTGATCGATAATCCATTTATCGATTAGCTTATCGATAATCATCATTCTGAATCTCTTCATTTTCCACACATGCTGTATTTATCGATCAGGTGATCGATAAATTACTTCTATGTGGCTTCATGATGATTGATCTCTTGTTCAATCATTCCATACTCTGTTTACCTCTGTTTTTCTTCGACAAAGCAGAGGTTCCTGCAAAACAAATTTCTATCCACTCTGATGCTTAAGTTAGTTATTTAATAATCAAAACATTAAATTTAAATATTGAAATTTGAGAGATAATGTGAGATTTCTTACAACTCATTGGGATTTACCATTCCCAATTCTCTTCAAAAGAAGTTGAACTTCTGTTGATCTAGAGGCTTCGTGAAGATGTCGGCTATTTGATATTCAGTGGGGATGAATTCTACCTTCACATCTTTCTTTTGAACATGATCCTGAACATCTATATGCTTAGTTCGGGCATGATGGACTGGATTCTTAGACAGACTATCATACTCATGTTATCACATAGGATTGGAATCTCTCGTAAGTTGATTCCTAGATCCTGTAGTTGTTGCTTTAACCATAGAATATGAGCACAACAACTTGCAGTGGCCACATATTCTGATTCTGTTGAGGAGATTGCCACAGTATTCTGCTTTTTGCTTGACCACGAGATAAGGCAGCCTCCGAAAAATTGACATTGTCCACTGGTGCTTTTTCTATCTGTCTTATATCCTCCATGATCTGTGTCTGAGTATCCCATTAGGTATTCTACTCCCTTCTTTGGATACCAGATTCCCAAATTTTGACTTCCAACAGGGTATCTGAGAATTCTCTTGACGGCTTCTTCGTGTGACTCTTTTGAAGCTGATTGATATCTTGCGCACATTCCCATACTAAATTGTATATCTAGTCTACTAGCCGTGAGATATAGTAATGAACCAATCATTCCTCTATATCTGGTCAGATTCACGTCCTTGCCATTTTCGTCTGCATCTAGTGAGATGGTTGAGCTCACCAGAGTTTTTATACTTTTGGCATTTTCTAATCCATATTTCTTTAGCAACTCCTTCAGATACTTCATTTGGGATATAAATATGCCATTTTCTTCTGCTTGATTTGTAATCCCAGAAAGAAATTCAGCTCTCCCATCATTGACATTTCGAATTCTACCTGCATTAGCTTAGCAAACTCTTGACAAAGATCTTCATTAGTAGCTTTGAAAATAATATCATCCACATAAATTTGAACAATCAAAAGATCTTTCCTACTTCTTTTAATGAAAAGAGTAGCATCTACTTTGCCTCTTTCAAATTTTTTTTCTATCAGAAAATTGCTAAGACGTTCATACCAAGCTCTGGGAGCTTGTTTTAAACCATACAAAGCCTTTTTCAGTTTATAAACGTGATCAGGAAAGTTTGAATCTTCAAAACCAAGAGGTTGCTTGATAAAAACTTCTTCTAAAATATATCCGTTCAAAAAAGCACTTTTAACATCCATTTGATATAGTTTGAAATCTTTAATGCAAGCAAAGGCTAAGAGTACCTGTATGGCCTCCAATCTAGTTACTGGAGCATAAGTTTCTTCATAATCGATCCCTTCTTCTTGATTATATCCTTTAGCCACCAATCTGGCTTTGTTTCTAATGATTTGTGTAGACTCATCGAGCTTATTTTTGAATACCCATTTGATGCTTATGACCAGATGATCATTAGGTCTGGGTACCAGTTCCCAAACTTAGTTTCTCTTGAATTGGTTAAGCTCTTCCTACATTGCGACTATCCAGAATTCGTCAGATAGGGCCTTATCAACATTGGTAGGTTCAATGTGGGATATGAACGCTAAGAAGCGCACTTCATTGAACACTTGTCTCCAGGTTTTGACCCCTTCATTGACTTTACCAATGACTTGTTCTAATGGATGGTCTCGGTTATGTCTTCAAGCCTTAGGCTGCTCTAAATTTTCTTGTGAAGAAGATTCATTTAAATCATTTTTGTTTTCTAAATGTTCTTCTGAAGGTAATTTGTTTGAAGACTTGTTTAAATCCAAATTTTGAAAATTTTGAACTATCTCGGCATCATCATCTAGAGGTTTTGAAATCGGTTCGGTTTCAGCAAACACAACATGAATTGATTCTTCAATTGTAAAGGTACGTTTGTTGAAAACCCTATAAGCTTTACTATGATTAGAGTAACCAAAAAAAAAACCTTCATCAACTTTAGGATCGAATTTACCCAGATTCTCTTTGTTGTTGTGAATGTAGCATTTACTCTCGAAGATCCTTAAATGAGCTAGGTTAGGCTTTCTTCCTTTATATAGCTCATACGGTGTTTTCCCGAATAGCGGTCTGATGTAGGCTCTATTGGAGATGTAGCAAGCCGTGCTCATTGGTTCTGCCCAGAATACTTGTAAAATTCCTTTCTTGTTCAGCATTGCCCTTGCCATTTCTGTGAGCACTCTGTTTTTCCGTTTGACGACACCATTTTGTTGAGGAGTTCTTAGTGCTGAAAAATTATGCTCAATTCCATGCTCATCACAGTAGTCTGCGAATTCGTTGTTTTCAAATTCTCCTCCGTGATTAGACTTGATTGACACAATGGAAATACCTTTCTCATTTTGGACCTTTTTGGCAAAAACAATAAATGCATCAAACGTTTTATCTTTAGAGGAAAAAAACAAAGTCCAAGTGAATCTTGAATAGTCATCAACTATCATAAGAGTGTACAGGTTTCCACCGAAACTTTTCACTCTCAACGGACCAACCAAATCCATATGAAGCATTTGGAGTGGCCTTTCGGTTGAGATTGTCTTCTTTGATTTAAATGAAGACTTTGTTTGTTTACCTTTCTGACAAGCGTCACAAATAATATCATGTTCATACTAAATTTTTGGTAAACCAACAACCAAATGCCTTTTAGTTAATTTTGAAAGTTGATTCATGTTAACATGTGCAAGATGTTTATGCTAAATCCAACTTTCCTCCTTTTTACTAATAAAACAATTTTCAGAAGATTTAGAGTCAATTTGAAGTGTATAACAGTTATCATCCCTTGGAGCTCTCAGCTTTATATTCAACTCTTCTTTCTTCAATAGCAGGTCGTCTTTACTTATTACTAAGCATTCTTTAGAATCAAATATCACCCAATTGTTTTTGTCAGTACTCTGATTGACACTAAGTAGATTGTGGCACAGACCTTCCACGTAGTATACATCTTCAACTTTCATTCCTTGGTTACTTCCTATTTCTCTGATTCCAGCAATTCTTTCGATTTGATTGCCAACGAAACTTACTTTACCTCCGTCTTTTGGTTTGAGTGATGTGAACTTCTCAGTATCACCCGTCATGTGTCTAGAGCATCCACTGTCGATGTACCATTTGTTCATTCTGGATGCTTTGAGGCATACTTGTAAAAAAAATAATTATGTTTTATGTACCCATACCTTTTTGGTTAGTATGAGTTGTCCTAGGCACATAAGTAACTTTGGGCACCAGTTTTAATGTCCCGTAAGTTCCTTTCTTGTGATAACAAGAAGAGGTTGTATGACCTTTACAGTTGCAATAAGAGCAAAATGCAAATGGATTAGAGGAATGAATGGTGTTTCTAAAGAATGTATGATACGATCAACCACTACTCTTTTTCTTTTCTTTCGACTTATCCTGAACAAGATCATATCATATTCCGGTCTTATCCATCGAGCATCATTGAGCTCCCAAAATCACTTTGAGCATCTTACTACCCTTAGTGAATTTTTCTAAGGTTTTTGTGAGATCCTCGGCCTTCTTTCTGTTCTTTTCACATTCCATGCATCCTGGAGGCGGTACTACATTGTCTTCAGGCTTCATTTGCTGTTCTTCCAGAAAATTTATTCTTTTCTTGGAGCTTACCAACTCCTTTGCAATTCTTACTAATTCCAAATGTAATGCATTGTATTCAGACTGTAATTCATCATAAGAGGGTTCAGAAGTAATTACCTCATCTGTCTTTGAGTCTTTGTCTTCTTGAGCCACGAGACAGATGTTGGTGGTTTCTTCATCATCACTTTCTTCTTCTTCTTCCGAAGAGCTGTCACCCCAGATTGATGTGACAAAGGCTTTCTTCTTTCTAAATCTTTCTTTCTTATTTTCTTTGTCCTTCATCTTGGATAGTTGGGGACACTCTACTTTGATGTGTCCTGGTTTCTAGCATTCGAAGTAGATGATCAGTTCTTTTGGCTCATTCTGAGATGTTGAAATTCTCTGTTTTGACTAGAACTTCCTTTCAGCTCTACTTTTGTAGAATTTCTTGAATCTTCTGACGATAAGACCCATTTCATCATCATCTAGGTCTTCTTCGTTGTCATCTTCGCTTCTTGAGTTTTAAGAGCGATACTTTTGCGATTCTTCTCGTTCATCTCCTTTTTGTGTCTTTGCTTGCTCTCATATTCTGCAAAGCTTCCGAATAATGTTACAACAGAGCCAATTGATTCTCCTTTTGTTTCTTCAATTGCTGTTACCTTCGGCTCCCATTCTTTTGTGAGACCACTTAAGATTTTTCTCACTTGGTCCTCCTGACTATACTTCTTTCCAAGAGCCGTGAGATGATTTATGAGATGCGAGAATCTAACTTCCGTATCTTAGACACTCTCTCCATCCTTCATTCTGAATAGCTCGAACTCTGTGGTGAGAGTGTCGATTCTACTCTGTTTTACACCGGTGGTCCCTTCGTGGGCTATCTCCAGCGCTTCCCACCTTTCCTTCACAGTTTCTAGACTGGAAACTTGGAAGTATTCTCGTTGGCTCAGTGCACAGGTAAGAATATTGATGGCTTTGTCGTTTAGGGTCACCAACTTTCTGTCTTCTTCATCGAACTCGCTCGGACTTTTATGTACTTGTTGTCCGTCTACGGTCTTCATAGGGACATAGTTACCATGCTTTATCACGTCCCATAATCCATACTCGTTTGCTTTGATAAAGATTTTCATCCTCATCTTCCAGAAGGTATAATTTTCACCATTAAAGCCTGACGGTTTGGACGTTGAACACCTTTCAGGCAGCACGCTATCTTTGAATCCTGCCATGGGATCTCTCTTCAGACTGTTAAGTCTTTGTTGAAGAGACCTGCTCTGATACCAAATGTTAGTGGCAGTCTCACCTAAGAGAGGGTGAATTGGGTAAGTTACAAAAATTTATGAAATTAAAACAAAGAACTATCGGAAACAGAGATTGTGAGTTTAGAATGATTTCACCGTAGAGAGGAAGACACAAGATTTATACTGGTTCGGTCTCAACCACTTGACCTATGTCCAGTCCTCAGAACACCTTTGAGTATTTCACTATGTTCTAAGATTGATCGGGCTCTTAGCGCCTTAGTACAGCAATTGAAGCTCTCAATCACTCCCCCTTACTTCCCGTCAGGTTACAGCCCCACTCAAGAGTCCACACCCTTAAGTATCACACAAACGTGATTAATGAGTAGTAAATAAACTCTCTTACAGAGTGAATAAATGATAGTCACTGACGCTCGGAGTTATGAAAGAACAGAGTATTGAATGCAACAGTAAAAATCAACAGAGGGTAGCTCGCGTATTCAATCTGTTCATTTAATGCTTCTTCGCACCTTTTATAGTTGAGGTCGTTTAGTAACCGTTAGATGAAAGAACTTCTAGCCGTTGTAAGTCCGGTTGCGTGTTTTTCCAGTTGCAACGGTTTCCGCTATTAATGCTTCTGACAAGGTAGGTTACAAACTACTTGGACAACGTTGGAGTGCCGTTGGGATTTTCTTCGTTATCTGCAAAAATACATTAATTCAATAAGTTTATTCTTTGTAGAATAAGATCAAGAGTAGATCTGAACAACTGATAATTGAATATTCATAGCTTATGGTTAGAATCAATTAGTTGTCAACAGGGTCCTTCAAATTTGAACTTGAAATCCCCTGTATGATGGAGTTGCACCTTCATAAGCTCCTCTGCACCTTCATAAGCTCCTCTGCAAATTGGTTACTAAGCCTTTTATGGCTTTCTTCAAGTGCATCCATCATCCTTTGATGCACTTCCTTTAATTCCTACGTAACACATTTGTTAAATAGTTAAACTCTTTACATACTAATGAAGTTTATACTTACAAAACTACAAACACACTGTCCGTAGATGAGTAATACTTATTGTATCTTCCTGCACTTTTGTAGACTTCTCTTTGTACAATAGGCCTATATTACTCTTTGACTCTTTGTTGACCAATTCTTTATTCTCTCATCCGTCCAATATGCAATAGCATTTGTTGGGTCATGGTTAATAGCTTTTGACAATGGGAATTTCTCACCCAAATATAGCTGCAACCACAATAATAGAACACCCCATATTAGCCAATTGAATTAAACAGTTACATCAATATTGAACAACATGTTTAGCTATAAACATACCAGCAAGAAGTACAGGCATCCACCCATAGTGCAACACAGATCCCTCTCCTTCCTGAACAAATTCATATAACCTTCCATTTCCTTATAAAGGTCATTCGTGATGTATGTCGCCCAATCATACTGTTCATATCCATTCATAGTTGAACACACCACCCTTAATAACTTGTGTCCAACTTTTGCACTTGAAGTTGGGGCTAGAAATGTGCCAAGGGTGACCAACATGAATAATAATTCAAAATGCTCATCATCCGTCCTACTTTTTATGTCATCTAATATCTTGCTATAAACAACGTTACCATACTTTCTCCTTATCTTCTTATATGTGTCATGATTTGTATTTATCACATCTCCTTTTACCTCTTGCCCAGTATAGGGCACACCAAGCAATGTTCCC
>NW_021635586.1:0-26569 GCF_004799145.2 Neltuma alba | reverse complement strand
TCTTAACTCACTTGTCTTGAGGGTTATTCACTCCAAGTCTACTCAATCCAATTTCTACCAGAGGCTTGTAATAATTCTACTTCTTCACCATGGGAAAACAACTTTGCAAATCAAGAGGACTTTTAGGGGTCAAAATTTGGAATGGAGGTCAGTCGGATGAATGAAATGAGAAGGAAATGAAATGAAAATGAGTAAGAACATACAAATTATTAAGACAAAAATTAGTCTAAATAAAAACTGGGAGAGAAGCTACTTATTTTTAGTATTTATATCTGTAATTTAGAGAATGAAAATTGTGTAATTTAGAGAATGAAAATTGTGTATTTTATTATATACTTCGATTGGGTATTTATATACAATAGAGGAGCCTAGGTATTAATGGCTCATTAATATGAAATCATATCACATCATATCCTATATACTAATTACAGGATATTTACATATCTTATAATATCTCCTATAATATCTCTACACTCCCCCTCAAGTTGGAGCATAGATGTCAATCATGCCCAACTTGTTACAAAGATATTCAACTCGAACCCCATTGAGAGCTTTGGTGAGAAGATCACCCAACTGGTCGCTGGATCTGACATGTCCTGTAGAGATGAAGTTTTCCTTGAGCTTGTCTCGGATGAAATGACAGTCAATCTCAATATGTTTCGTTCGTTCATGAAAGACCGAATTCGAAGCTATGTGTAGGGCTGCTTTATTATCACACCACAGCTTTGCTGGTAACGAGGTTTTAAGACCAACCTCTTTTAGTAGCTGGTATATCCAAACTATCTCACATACAGATTGCGCCATGGCTCTGTATTCCGCTTCTGCACTCGATCGTGACACCACATTCTGTTTCTTGCTTTTCCAGGACACCAAGTTGCCTCCTACAAAAACACAGTATCCTGTAGTCGATCGTCTTGTGGCTTTCGACCCACCATGATCAGCATCACAAAAGCACTCAATGTCTGTGTGACCATGATTCTTGTACAATATCCCACGACCCGGGGATCCCTTCAAGTAGTGTAACACATGCTCTAAGGCTTCCCATTGTCGGACAGTTGGCGCAACCATAAATTGGCTAAGGACACTTACTGGATAGGTGATATCAGGACGGGTCACTGTAAGGTAATTCAACTTCCCAATCAGTCTCCTATACCTCTCTGGATTTTCAAATGGCTTGCTCTTAGCAGCCTCATCAGGATTTTCACATGGTATGCTACCATCAGCATCAAGCAGAGGATTATAGACCATAGGGAAGCTGGTCGGGGCAACCCCTAGTTTCCCAGTTTCTTTCAGCAGATCAAGAACATACTTTCTCTGAGTCAATAAGATGCCTTTCTTGCTCCTCATGACTTCAATTCCCAGAAAATACTTCAATGAACCCAGATCCTTCGTTTGGAAATGTGAGTTAAGGAACGACTTGAGAGATGAGATCCCCGAGGCATTGTTTCCTGTAATCACAATGTCATCGACATACACAACTAGTAGAATCATGCCAGCACTTGTTTGCTGATAGAACACAGAATGATCACACTTACTCTGGTGCAAGCCAAAGTTTTTCACAACAGTACTAAATCTGTCAAACCATGCCCGAGGACTTTGTTTTAAGCCATAGAGTGATTTCTTAAGGCGACACACCTTCCCACGCTCCCCCTGAGCAACAAAACCTGGTGGTTGCTCCATATACACTTCTTCAAGGAGATCACCGTTCAAGAATGCATTTTTGATATCTAATTGATGGAGATCCCAACTATAGGTAGCGGCCATAGAGATAAACAGACGAACAGAAGAGAGCTTGGCCACGGGAGAAAAAGTCTCAGAGTAGTCAATACCATACTTTTGAGCATAGCCTTTTGCGACAAGGCGAGCCTTGAGGCGTTCAAGTGTACCATCCGCCTTAACTTTAGGGGTCAACACCCACTTACACCCAATAGCTTTCTTTCCTGCTGGTAAATCTACTAAGGTCCATGTGCCAGCACAATGAAGGGCCGCCATCTCTTCTTCCATAGCAGTACGCCAACCCGGGTGGGACAAGGCTTCATGAAGGGACTTAGGTACTGAAATAGTATCTAAAGAGACAACAAAGGCACGAGAAACAGAAGGGAGGTGGTTATATGAAACAAAAGAAGAAATAGGATGGGCACAAGTACGTTTACCTTTACGAAGGGCAATGGGCAAATCAAGAGAGGGATCTGGAGCTGGAACAGGAGGTGTCTCAAAGTCAATTGAGGGATCGGCATCTAGACCTGGGGCAGGGTCAGGGTCAGGCTCAGGGTGTATGATGCTTGCTGCAGGATCAGATGACGAAGCAAATAATGGTGGAGCAGAATGTGGCGCAACAGTAGGAGTAGTTTCCTTCAAATGTCTGGTGTAGACCCAAGACAAAGATGGTTGATCAGGTGCCAGTACGGGAGCTGGTGCTGGTGGTAAGCTTGGACTAACAGAATATACCAGAAAGGTATCCTCCTCCGCCGGTGGAGAAGGTAAAGCGGAAGCATTAGATGCAAAGTAGGCAACAGATTCCTGAAAAGTGACATCAGCTGAAACCAAATAACGATTCAAAGTAGGAGAAAAACATCGATAACCCTTTTGAACTCGAGAGTAGCCAAGAAAGACACATTTAAGAGACTTGGGGTCCAATTTGGAGACCGTGGGACGCACATCTCGAACAAAACAAACACAGCCAAAGATCTTAGGATCAATAGGGAACAAAGCTTTGGAAGGAAAGAGAGTGGTGTAGGGAATGTTACCATCAAGGACAGAGGAGGGCATGCGATTAATAAGAAAACAAGCTGTGGAGACTGCATCTGCCCAGAATGGTTTTGGAACCTGCATTTGAAATAAAAGTGCACGGGCCACCTCTAATAAGTGACGATTTTTTCTTTCGGCCACACCATTCTGGGCCGGTGTATCCACACAGGAAGATTGATGAAGAATGCCATGTTGAAGCATAAAAGAGCGAAAGGATTCAGAAAAATATTCTTTAGCATTATCACTGCGCAAGGTGTGGACAAGCGTATTGAATTGAGTTTTAATTTCGGCAACAAAAGTACAAAAGTGAGAGAAAAGCTCAGAACGATTTTTCATTAAATATAGCCAAGTGGTACGGGAATAATCATCAACAAATGTGACAAAATATTTAAAACCACCTTTGGACTCAACTGGACACGGACCCCAAATATCGGAGTGCACTAACTCAAAGGGGGACGAAGCCCGTTTATTGACTCTAGACACTAACGGTAGACGATGATGTTTAGCAAACTGACACGACTCACAATCTAAAGACGACAAATGCTGAAACTGAGGATAAACCTTTTTTAAAGAAGATAAAGATAAATGACCCAAACGACAATGTGCTTCAAATGGAGTGACACCACCAGTACAAGCCACCGCACGAGACCCCTGATCATCAAGGAAGTAATGTCCGCCAGATTCGTAGCCCCTACCAATAATCCTCTTCGTCAAAAGATCCTGTATCAAGCAATGGTCAGGAAAAAGTGAGACCCAACAATTTAATTGGCGAGTAAGCTTGCTAGGGGACAAAAGGTTAAAAGCAAGATTTGGGACATTGAGTACAGATTTTAAATGAATAGAAGGAGTAGGTTTAACAGATCCAGATCCAAGGACACGAGAGTGGGAACCATCCGCAATGGTGATAGCAGAAGGGTTGGCATACGAATTATAGCTAGAGAAGAGATGACGGTTACCTGTCATATGGTCAGTAGCACCAGAGTCTATGATCCATTTGGAGGAAGAAGAGACAAGGGCAGTAGCCTCATTACCTGTTGCATTAGCAGTGCTCATGGGGGGATTTGCAGATTTCAATTGAGCATACTCGGTAGCTGAGATAGTAACCATGTCACTGGTTGTTGTGGCCACATGGGCAGAGCTCTGTCGTTGTTGCTTGTTTTGCAGCTTACGCATGTGCGTTTAGTATGTCCCGGTTCCTTGCAGTAATAACATATCACTTCCTTGGGCTCCTGATTACCACCTCCTGGTTTCGGACCACTACGACTAGGGAGCCCTCGATTGTCATTCTGGCCTCGACTGAGTAATGCACTAGTAGGTGGAATGGGAGTTGAGGAAGGTTTTGTTCAGTTCTCAGTACACGAGAGAAAGCTTCTTCAAGAGAGGGGATGTCAGCTCCCGACAAAATTTGTGATCGAGCAGCCGCATATTGAGATGGCAGTGCAGTCAGAAAACTCATGGTGGCCATCTGCTCGCGGTGAGACACATTAACTTTCCTGTCATCAGAAATAGGCATAAGAACATTGAGCTCTTCATAGGTGCTTTTAAAATCCATAAAGAAATTTGTGAGGGAACGGTCAACTGGCATCTCGGACCGATAGAATGATCTGCAGACCTCGTACATACGAGAGATGTTGTTCTTTCCTGAGTATAAGAGTGCCAAATAATCCATTAGCTCTTTAACAAATTCACAATGAGTAATAGAAGGCATGATCTCACTGTCAATAGAGTTACGAAGTTGTAACAGAAGCCGTGCATCATCTCTTAACCATGACTTGCGAGAGGCATCCTTTTCATCAGGAGGATTGTCAGTCAAGTGATCTTCCTTCTCAATACTCCGAAAATAAATACGAATAGTCTTACTCCAATCCAGATAATTTTTCCAAGTTAGTTTGTGTTCAGTAATCTTAGTGACTACTGGAACCATCTCAGAAATAACAGACTTATTATCACCCATTAGGATAATAATTATCACAAAAATACTAATCAGCCAAGTGGATCACACTAGGGACCACAGAATAAAAAATAGATGAGAATACCACAAACCAGAGTGTCAACGCTTGCTCAGGAAGCCAAAATTGCTCTGAATCACAACAAACAATGTGACCCAGAAAGTAGAAGAAAGCAGCAGGGATGGGTCGGAAAACACCAGAAGACGCCGGAAACGAGAGAAGACGCCGGAAAAAACGAAAGAAGACGCCGGAAAACGCTGCAAAACGCGACGGGCGCGTGAACAGTACCCGCGCAGGGTGACGGCGCGTGAAGGCCACGCGCTGCTCGGACGACGACGAAACTCCGGTGGCTGGCCGATCGGACCCCTGCGACCTCCTCTGGCCGGCGCGTGTTCACTGTAGAGGCTGGAAAGCTGATCGTTTGGTAGCCGCGTGAACAGTGACGGCGCTGGTGAACAGTGACGGACGCTGGAGGCCAGAAAAAAAAGTTTCTTTTAACCCTAGTAAACTGGCTCTGATACCATGTAATTTAGAGAATGAAAATTATGTATATTATTATACTTCGATTGGGTATTTATATACACTAGAGGAGCCTAGGTATTAATGGCTCATTAATATGAAATCATATCACATCATATCCTATATACTAATTACAGGATATTTACATATCTTATAATATCTCCTATAATATCTCTACAATATCGTTTTTTTTTTGAAACATATATCTCTTTTTCTTTTTTTCTATCCCTTTTATACTTTTTTTTTTCGTATGAGCAACTTCTCTCTCTCTCTGTTTTTTTTTTGAATGTTGCATGTATGTACTCAAGATGAAGGCTCAAAAGGGTTTGCAATGGTAAAATGATTGGGTTTGTGTTTGGGAAATGCGGGTATGAAATCGAATGCCTCTATCATTTTTACAAAAATTGATTCGCTAAGCTTCGATTAAGAATGAAAACAAGTTCTAGAGAAATATGAAATAAGCAGATTCACTCAATTCAATAACTTAAGGTTCAAAAATCCTTCCAACAAGGCTCAAATCTCAATTAGTCAATCTCAAAAGTTAACAACCACATAGTCATAATTTCAAAGCACATCATCAATTACTATCTGTCAAAAACATGAGAATAACTAGCCTAAGTTCATCCCTCATTTAAAAGCATGGAAAATTTTCTAAAAGCACTAGTATAATTTGAACTTTTCTACTAATTTTAAAAAGGGTGCAGGAGTATGAAGATTCTAAGCCGGGAAAATTTTTGAAGACCAGCTGAGATTGTAAGGAATTTATTAAATTAATTTTTTTTTAGGGTTTCGCCGCGGCTAAACAAGGGGGTCGCCGCGGCGAAGTATGGCCGAATGGCTTATTACGCGTGAAAGAGGAGGCTTCGCCGCGGCGAAATAAGAAGTTGGCCGCGGCGAAACATGGCAGAAAGCGAAAATTCCCATGCAATTTCAACTCTTCAGCAACTAAACTCAAAATATTCACAATTAAACCAATCTATCAGTTCAAAAACACCTCAAAATCATCTAAATGCATGGATGCACGAGAAGCATTTGCTAAAATCCACAATATAGACCTCCCCCACACTTAAACACAACATTGTCCTCAATTTGTGAACAATGGGAATTAGTGACAGCAAATATGAGCAAAGAGTTGCAGAGGGGAAAATAGAACAAAGATTAAAGCAAACTAATCAGAAATCATCCAAGTGAACAAGTGTAAAGACCAATGAGGCACAATAAAGGGTAAGAAACAATCCAGCCTCAAAACAACACATGAAACAAAAGAACAAAGAAAACAACAGAAAACCACAAAAACAGAGAAAACTAAGACTGATGCTCAGGGTCAGCTGCTCCAGATCCTGACGGTCCTGCACCCGATGTGCCTGCTCCGTCCATACCCATATGGTGCTGTGGCTCCTCCTCCTCAGCCGGTAAAGCGAAGTTCAAACGATCCGCAAGCAAAGCATCAAAACGGCACGGGCGGTTAGCGACGTTCTCGCTCATATAGGGCATCACGGTCCTTCTGCCGCTTTATCTCCTGAATGAGTGTAACGCGAATCTGGTGAACTTCCTCAGACAGCTCGTCGATGTCATCGGCAAGCGTGTCTAAGGTGACGGGCTGGGAAGGTTCAGGAACATCATGGCCTTCCTCGGCTGGATCAGTGGCTGCCTGGCCTGCACTAACATCGTAAACGGGGTGGGACAGGTGGGTGGGGTGCAATGGTAGGCTGTTTAAGACGCTCAAACCGGAATGGAGGTGTAGGTTCGAAGTAGCTGTCATCATTGAATGAAGGAACTCCGCTCTTGCGGAAAAGGTCAGAGACAAGATGGGGAAAGATGATGCTATTGGTGACTTTTTTGGTATTGACGGAATCGTAGAGGGCGGATTGTATGATTTCAGCTACATCGAAAGATTTTCCGGTCATGAGGAGGAAAACAATAAGAGCTTGGCGTTTGGGGAGGTTCTGGAGGTGGGAGGTGGGTAGGATGTTATTGCAGACTAGGTGTAGCCACGGCTTTGCCTCAGGCCGAAAATCAGAACGTTTTAAGTACAGTTCAGCAGTACGGGGACGATGCCAAGTGGCACCATCCCGGCATAGGGTCTGGACAATCTCAGCATAAGGATAATTATCGCGATAATGAGAGTACTGAGAATTACAGACTACAGGAAGCCGGTAGTGGTCTCTTATGTTATAAATAGTGAAAGTGTAGTCCACATGCTTGCCCCGGAAGGGAATGGATAGCATGCCATGAAGGCGGGCGTAGGTGTAGAAATGGCGGACAAAGACATCATTACCATTAGCTCGTGGGCGAGCCAATTCAAGCATTTGGGATTCCTGGAGTCTTTGGACAAAGGGATGGTCGGATGGTTCAAGGGGAAAGGATCTCTCCCTAAGGAGGGGGCGCTTGTCCACTACCTTATAGATGTCATCATAGGTTATGGGTCCCTCAGAGTCAGACTCAGGCTCAGACACGGGTAAAGGTTCAGGGTTTTTGGTGCGAGGCATTTTCCTGAAGCAACAAACAGTAAGAACACTAAACACAACAAAAACACCTACAACCTAAACAACCCAGAAATGACTAAAATTACAACCTAAACAGTAGCAAATGGTTAGTTAATGATTCATAGGTTTTCAGAGGACTAAAAATTTTCAAAATTAAGCAAAGAGATTAATTAAAAACACAATGCACTATGAATCATTAGATAACCTATAGGCCACGTAACTACAAACTAACCACAAACTAACCCACCCTAACAGCACAAACCAGAACAAACTAACTAATAAACCACTAAACTACACTAAACTAAAGGAAAGAAAGGAAAAGAAAAAGAACATACCAAGAGGGAACGGAGACGGTGCGCACGGTTGAAGAGAGAACTGAAAAATGGAAGAAGGGAGAGGAGAAGAGATGGGGGGTGACGGGTTAGAGGGAGATGGAAAGGGAGGGGCCGACTGGAAGGGAAGAGGAGGAAATTGAAGAAGAAAAGAAAGAAAAGCAGGGGGAGGAGAGGGGGAAAGGGAGGGCCGACGGTTTGGAGAATGAGAGGGGAATGAATGGGGTTTAAAAGTGTGGGGTGCGAAAGGACCAAAAGGGTTCAGGAGAAGGGGAGTGGGTGACTCAAATGGGGGCAAAATGGGAAAAAAGCGGAAAATCAGCAAAAGACGAAACGCTTCATCGCAGAAACGGCAAGTTCGCCGCGGCGAACTATGCCCGAGAAGAAATGCAAAGGGAAGAAAACGTTTCGCCGCGGCGAAACTCGCCGCGAAAGGAAACAACAGCAAACAAACGAACCACATCGCCGCGGCAAAACATAAGTTCGCCGCGGCGAAACATCACAGAAAGCATAGAACGAAACAAAAAAAAACACTTAAACTCAGATAAACACAACAACCAACAACAGGCAAGGCTGGATATTTCAAAAACTTTAAAATGCCTCAAAAGAGATCAAGAGGTGTTCAACAAATCCATGAATAGGCAGTATACCACAGATAAAATTCCTCAATCAAATTAAATCATATAATTCATTTAAAACACCAATTCATCAGGCATGAAACAAGATAGGACAGAAATCAAAACTTCCAGGGGAGTCTTATTGAATTTAGCTATAACTACTCTACTTTCCTACTGAAGGGAGTTTCTCCCCCACACTCATTCAACATACAATGCATGTAACATAACAAGATTAACAATTAAGCAAAAGCATGTAAATGAGTGAAGGAAAGAAACTACCAGGGAGCTAAGGGGGTTTCTGGTTCTCATGGTAGAGCTTCAACTGATGGCCATTAACTTTAAAGTTTGCTCCAGTTTCCTCATCGAGAAGCTCCACCATTCCAAAATTATGCACCTTTGTGACTGTGTAAGGCCCATCCCAACGGGTGTTGAACTTTCCTTGCTTAAATTTGAATCTGGCCTTAAACATCAGCACCTTGTCTCCCACCTTGAAGTTCTTCCGTAGGAGACCCTTATCATGCACCAATTTTGTCTTCTCCTTGTAAAGTCTAGCGCTCTCATAAGCCTCCAATCTCAGCTCCTCAAGCTCTTGCAGCTGCAACTTCCTCTCTTCCCCAGAAGATTGCAAATCCATGTTGCATTGTTTGACTGCCCAATATGCCTTATGCTCCAACTCTACTGGTAGATGGCATGCTTTGCCAAAGACTAAACGATAAGGAGACATTCCAATTGGCGACTTATAGGCAGTTCTGTAGGCCCACAATGCTTCCTCTAATCTTAGGCTCCAATCTTTCTTGGATGGTTTGACTATCTTCTCCAGACTTGTTTCACTTCTCGATTGGACACTTCAGCTTGGCCATTGGTTTGGGGGTGATATGCAGTGGAGACTTTGTGGGTGACACCAAATTTAGAAAACAAGTTATCTACCACTTATTACAAAAATGGGTACCTCTATCACTCACCACAGCCCTTGGAATCCCAAACCTACAGAAAATGTTGGACTTAAGAAACTTAGAAACCGCTTGGGCATCATCTTTTCTAGTAGGTACAGCCTCTATCCATTTGGAAACATAATCAACAGCTAGAAGAATGTATATAAAACCAAAGGACGGAGGAAAGGGACCCATGAAATCAATCCCCCAAACATCAAAAATTTCACAAAACAGTAAAGGTTGTTGAGGCATTTCATGTCTTTTACCTAACCCCCCAAAACGTTGACATTTGTCACAGGACCGACAAAAATCATAAGAATCTTTAAAAAGGGTTGGCCAGTAAAAACCAGAATCTAGAATTTTCCTAGATGTTCTCCTTGCACTGAAATGACCACCACAAACCATTGAATGGCAAGCTGTAATGACAGACTCAAACTCTTCACTAGGCACACACTTTCTGATAACTTGGTCACTACATATCCGCCATAAGTGAGGGGCATCCCAGATGTAGTGCCTCGATTCGCTTTGAAGTTTTTGTGCCTGAAATTTAGACATGAAAGGAGGGGTGAGTCCGGTTATAAGATAATTAACAATATGCGCATACCAAGGCTCTTTAACAGCTAAAGCACATAATACTGAATCAGGAAAGGAATCACAGGTGAGTTCAGAAGAGTCTACTCCCCGTGTATCATCAGGTAGCCTACTTAAGTGATCGGCTACATGGTTCTCAGCCCCAGCTCTATCCTTGATTTCAATGTCAAATTCCTGAAGAAGTAATGTCCACCTAATCAATCTTGGCTTCGATTGTGGTTTCTTGAGAAGATAGCGAACAGCTGCATGATCAGTGAAAACAGTCACATGAGAATTTAACAAGTAAGGTCTAAACTTCTCTAAAGCGAAAACAACTGCAAATAGCTCTTTTTCTGTTGTTGTATAGTTGACTTGAGCTGCATCCAGTGTTTTCGAAGCATAGGCAATGACTCTTGAGAGCTTCTCCTCCCTCTGGCCTAACATAGCTCCTACAGCAAAATTAGAAGCGTCACATGAAATTTCAAAGGGCATGGTCCAGTTGGGTGCAACAAGAATAGGAGGAGAAATGAGTTTAGATTTCAAATCACCAAAGGCAACTTTACAAGAATCATCGAAATCAAATTTCACATCTTTTTGTAAAAGCTTTGAGAGAGGTAAAGCAATCTTGCTGAAATCTTTTATAAACCGCCTATAGAATCCCGCATGACCCAAAAATGATCTAATATCTTTAACACAGGCAGGATAAGGCAAAGAAGATATAACCTCAATCTTAGCTTTATCAACTTCAATTCCCTTTTTAGAAATCAAATGTCCTAGAACTATCCCCTCATTGACCATAAAATGACACTTTTCAAAGTTTAAAATCAAATTCTTTTCAATGCATCTTTTCAAAACCTTTTCAAGACTAGCAAGACAATCATCAAAAGAACCACCATAAACAGTAAAATCATCCATAAAGACTTCCATACATTCCTCTAAAAATTCACAGAATATAGCCATCATACAACGTTGGAAAGTCCCTGGAGCATTACATAACCCAAAAGGCATCCTACGATAGGCGAAGGTACCAAAAGGGCATGTGAAAGTGGTTTTATCTTGGTCCTCCGGTGCAATAGGTACTTGAAAGTACCCAGAGAAACCATCTAGAAAACAGTAATGAGATTTGCCTGCAAGTCTCTCAAGCATCTGGTCTATGAAAGGAAGAGGGAAATGATCTTTCCGTGTGGCATCATTGAGTTTTCTATAATCTATGCACACACGCCAGGAATTCTGCACTCTTGTAGGAATAAGCTCATCCCTATCATTTCTAATAACAGTAACCCCACTCTTTTTAGGCACTACATGTATTGGACTAACCCACTCACTATCAGATATGGGATAGATGATCCCAGCACTTAGAAGTTTGGTAATTTCCTTCTTAACCACATCAAGAATCAGGGGGTTTAGTCTTCTCTGGGGTTGTCTCACTGATTTTGAACCTTCACTAAGCAAGATTCTATGTGTGCAAATGGCTGGACTAATTCCAGGAATGTCCGCTAAAGTCCACCCAATAGCCCTCTTATGCTCTCTCAAAACAGTAAGGAGTCTTTCTTCCTCAACCTTAGACAGGGAGTTAGCTATAATAACCGGTAATCGCTCATCAGACTCTAGAAAAGCATATTTCACAGTAGGGGGCAGGGGTTTCAACTCAAGAGTAGGTGGTTGCACAATAGATGGAATCAAATTATGAAGTTCAAGAGAGAAAAGATTACTCCCCTTTCCTTCAATCAGTGAGAGTTCCTCAACCTTGCAGATAGCTTCCTCTCCAAGCGTTGAACCAACTTCTAGTTGATCTACAGCAACTGCCTTAGAGGGAATCTCCTCCATGACTTCTTCCTCCATATCTGAAATAGCAACAGAAAACCTTTCCCCAAGGGAATTATCACTGACAATAGAGGGATCAAAGTCTAATTTGGAGTCAAGGAGGAAACAGAAAATGCATGTGGGAGGGAAAGCATACAATTAAACACAGTGCAATCAAGGCATGTATCTTTATCACCACATGAGCAAGAAGAAGGTGTAGAGTAAAGGGATGAAAAAGAAGAAATAGTGTCATCCTCATCAGCAGAATCAACTGAATAAAGTTCAGAACTAGAGGAATCATCTTGCAATTCAAACTCAGAACAAGCATCATCAACAGCAACATCAATCATATTTACACCCAAGAGAGAATAGTCTTCATAAGGATGCCTCATTGCTTCATACATATTAAAACAAACCTTATGATCTCCTACTTCCATAGTGATGGTACCTTCTTTCATGCTAATCATAGTGTTAGCAGTCCTCAAGAAGGGTCTACCAAGAATCAGTGTGGTGTCATGGACAAGCTCAGAGGACATGTCAAGTACATAAAAATCAGCAGGAAAGACCAAATCCTTAACCTGAACCAAAATATCCTCTATGATGCCTTCCGGATACCTAATACTCCTATCAGCCAACTGGAGTACTACAGTGGTAGACTTAAGCGTCTTGACTCCTAGTGAAGTGTATACAGACTTAGGCATCACATTAATAGCTGCTCCTAGATCTAGTAAGGCTCCCCTTATAGAAACTTTTCCTATTGTGCAAGGGATGGTGAAGGATCCAGGGTCTTGGCATTTCACAGGGATTTGAGGTTTAAACAGGGCAGACACATTGGAGCTCACTTGGACTCTTTCATTTGGTCTAAACTTTCTCTTATGGGTACATAGGTCCTTAAGGTATTTAGCAAGAGCAGGAACTCTCTTAACAAGATCAAGCAAAGGAATGTTAACTTCCACTCTACTAAACACATCAATGATATCTTTTTCATACTTAGTTTCAGTCTTTCTTTTGCTAATCAAGTATGAATTAGGAAAAGGAAGGTCTTTGAGATTTACCTCTTTATCATTCAGCTTACCAGCTCCATGCTTAGATGATCCATCTTGCTCCTTTGATGCTGCTTTCTCATTATTGCTCTCAGATCTTGCTCCTTTGCCACTTAGAAGAGTTGACTTCTTTTCATCTAGCAATTCTCTCTCTTTTGCACTCTCAGAATTCTTAACTCTTGAATGTGTAAGAAGAGGCTTATCACACTCAATCTCCTCATCAACTGATTCCTCTTCCTCTTCACTGAATCTTACTTGCCTCCCACTTCGCAGCGTGATTGCATTCAAACCCTTTGGGTTTATGACAGTATTGGAAGGAATGGTGCCATTGCTTCTAGCTTGTTGCTCACTCATGTTGTTGGATAACTGAGTTACATAGGAGTTTATGTTCTCCGATTTAGTCTCCCATTGCTCCATTCTCTTTTCCAAAGCACTAAATCTAGCATCATTCTTGGATGAATCTTGTTGAATTAGTGAAGCTAAGGAGTTGAACTGAGTAGCATTGGCAGCCCTTTCTTCCTTCATTAAAGCCATCATATTTTGTAGGAGTTGATTTGTTTCATCCTTGGGTGGGACCGCAAGGGCTTGAGATTGGTTTTGGAACTGGTTTGAAGATGGACCAGCTCCTCCACTCTTCTGAAATCTATTTGGAGGTCTACTATCATCATTCCTCCAGCCCAGTCGAGGGTTTGATTTCCATCCCTCATTGTAAGTGTTGGAGTAGGGGTCCCATTTTTGATTTGGGCGGCCTTGGAAGACTGCAGACACTTCCTCATATCGGCCTGGACAAACGCTAGAAATATGCATGACTGATCCACATGTTTCACAACTAGGCGCTGTAATGTCCATAGGAGCGGATGGGCGATGCACACTCATATTCTTCAATTCAGCAGTGATCAAAGACAATTGAGATGTAACTTGGCTTCCCAAAGAATCTACTTTTGATTCCAAAGCGTCCATTCTTCTGCTGTGCACCGAAGCAGCTCCCATCTCATGTACTCCTTTAGTATCTCTCACCCCATGTTGTTGATGATTCAGGGCCATCTTCTTTATCAAATCCTAAGCCTCCGCAGCAGTAGAGTCTATCAAAGATCCTCCCGATGCAGCATCCAACATACCCTTCTCTTGGTTCTTCAACCCATCATAGAAGTACTGCACCAGTTGCTCATCCGGAATTTGATGATGTGGGCATCTTGAAAGTAGGTCCTGAAATCTATTCCAGTAATCATAGAGGGATTCATCGTAGTCTTGCTTGGCAGAATAAATCTCCTTCCTCATTGATGAAGTATGAGAAGCCGGAAAGTATTTCTCCAAAAATGCCTTCCTTAAGTTCCCCCAGCTATGGTATGCATCAGCTACATGTCTTGGAAGGCTCATGTACCATTCCCTAGCCTTGCCTTCCAATGACAGATGAAAAACCTTCCATAGCACTTGGTCCAACGATGCTCCCACAGGCTTCATACTCTGACAAATCATGGAGAGAGATTGCAGATGGAGGTATGGGTCTTCTCCTGTCAAGCCATGAAATTTAGGAAGGGAGTTAATCAATAAACCTTTAATCTCAAAGTTAACTTCAAAGTTTGGACATGCAGCAGTAAATGGGTCAAAGTTAACATCAGATGTGGTGGCTTCCCTAATTGTTCTTCTTCTAGGGTTCCCCTTATTTTCTCCCACTCTCTCTTGTTCACCATTTCCTCCATTGCCTCCATTCCTTACTTGCTTGGCATTGGGGTTAGGATGAGGGTGGTTTTGTGGTAAATCAGCCATTATCTCTTGATCAGTAGGTTCACTCTCACTGCTGGATAGGCTAGATTCCACTGAAATGTTCTCTTGCTCAATCACCAACTCACTTGTCCCTCCGACTCTTTTCTCTCTTCTTATCTCTGTGAGTCTTCTCTCAATCTCCGGGTTATAGGGCATAAGCTTGGTTTTTCGTGGCATGCAAAATAAGTATCACAAGAGAAAAGTAACAAAATTGACTTGCAGCACACAAAGTCAAATAAAAGTACGCAATGTGATGAATGCAAGTGCCATTTTGATGAGAGCCTTTCTGTCGTTCGCCTTGGGGTTCTCAATCAAAAATAAATCCAAGCTATGCAGTATAGTGCAAACTCGGGTCGTTTCACTTTTGGGAGCCTTTATTAATTACCTAAGCTAGACTAAATGCCATGCAATGCAATGAAATGGGGTTTTGGGTTTTTAAGACTTAAATGAATGGTGCCTGAACTAAATGCAATGAAAACAAACCTAAGATACTATATTTTTGGTGTTTTAAGATAATAATGATGTAATGGAAATGATTGATAGGAAATCTCTTGAAAATGGTTTGATGGCAATCATAGTTCACTTAAATATTGGGAGTTTCACAAATCCATTAGGTTTTCTTAATAAGAACCTCATTAACTCAATGAGTCCAAAGCTTACATTAATGAACTCATTAATGTAAACTTTGTTTAGCTTCCCTAATGTGTAAATTGGAATGATCATGCAAATGGCTTAATGAAACACACAATCAACTCAATACCCAAACACAACTAGGCAAGATAAGAGAGAATCATGAGAGAGACATTAAGCATACATGCAACTACATATATTTAAGCTCAAAGTTCAACATCAATCAATCCAATATACAAAAGATAATCAGTAACCACTGATTACAGAATTAATCAAAGTATCTAACTAAGAGTTTACAATTCCTAGACCTAGAAAATCATAAATGCCTAGCTAAAAACTGAAGATTAAAACTAAAACTCCCCTTTGAAGCTTTAGAAACTCATGCTACTCCACCATCTTCAAGAGTTGATAAACCCTAGCCCTCCATAGCTTCAAGAAAAGCTCCAACTGAAGTGAATCCGTCAGCCATGGTAGCTGGGAGTGGAAGGAATTGAGATGGAGTGAATGAAAGATGAAGGAAATGGATGGGGAAGAAGATGGAGGTGGAGAGGCAAGAGGATGGGAGAATAGAGGTGTTGTAGGAGATGGAATGGAGTGTCTGGTCGAAAATAGGGTTTCTAAGGGTTTTAGGGGTCCATCTGGGTCGGATCATATGATTAGAAGCTCCATTTTCGCGTTCTGATCCGGATCTGGCGTTGCTGATACGAAGAGTTCGTCGCGGTGAAGTATGCCCGAGAGGAGCTCTGCCTAATCTTGTGATTTCGCCGCGGCGAAGCTGTAAGTTGGCCGCGGCGAACTCTGCCCGAGAGATTACTGGTGAGATTTCAATTTGGCACCGCGGCGAACTCTATTAGTGCTGATACTCTGATCTTGTGTTGTGTCATCCTTTGGTCTTTGATCTTAGATCCAATTCTCAATTGTCCTACAATAAAAAGCAACAATTTGAAGCATCAATTGTCCTAGAAATCAACTGAATACAATTAATAACCAATTATGACAATCTTAACCTCAAAAAGACACTAACTCAAAGCAAGGACTCTTAATCTAAATTAAGTACAATTATCATCAAAAGGAGCCAAAATCTATGATAAATACCCTTAAAATGATATGAAATAACATAGAATAATTGGGCTAAATCAAATCCCCCACACTTAAACCTTTGTACTCCTGGACAAAGGCAATACAAAACTGAAGCAAGAGAATAGTATTGATACAAATGGGAACCCCTATGAATTCAAAGTAAGAAAGCAGTAGTGCCATTAATCCAACTCTTCAAATAAGCATCCATAGTGATCTAGGTTAATGAGAAGGGATTAAAGTAGAGTACAATCAATGCAATGGGAATGAGCAAAAGAGAAAACACTCAAGATATAAATTGTTTCACTCTACTCACCAAGTTGGGGTAATTTTCTCTCAAATCCACTTAATCAACCACTTTGCCATAAGCTTGTTAAAATCCTACCTCTCCACTTTTAATGCACAAATGCAATGATCAAGAGGACTTTTAAGGTTATGATAATGGGAAGGGTTAAATGAAATAAGATGAGGTGAACAGATATGAAATGATTAAGCACCAAGCATTTTAGAAAAGGTTTCCAACTACTATTTACTCTATTTCTCTAAAAGCACAACTTTGTTCTTCAAACCACCAATGAATTGCCTTATTTCAAAATTTTTATTCTTTTGGTACCATTTATTCTGATCTTTCTTTCTTTGGCTTTTCTTAAACATTTTCTTCTATTTCTTTGCCTTTTTCTATTTTTTTTTTTGCAATTCAAAACCCAAGAAGATAAAGTTTAACACATCATGAATAGAATAGTAAAAATGTTGGAAACTTGAATGTATAATGCATCTCTTGGCACTTAAGAAAAAAAAAATGAAGGCTCAAATGGTTAGCAATGGATAAAATCATATGGGTTTGTGTTTGGGTAAAGGTTTAGAAATGAATGCCTCTATCATGCTCATCACATTAGAGCAACTAAGTCTTGATTAAGAATTGGAACAAGTTCTAGAAAGTGGAAAATGTAAGTGGATGCAACTCACTATGAATGAAAATTAGGCTCAAAGAATCTTCCAACAAGGCTAAATCTCAAATGCTCATGCACAAAGATTAATTGTACTCCAGATTAATCACAATGCATTAACTCAATCAATATAAAAGCAAGCTTGAAGAATTGTGACCAATGAAACTAAAACAATCAACTTTAAACAAATAGCAATTCTCATGAGTATCAATACAAGTTCATATACATTTACCAAAGTCCAAGAATACACAAATTCAAGTGTAAGTTACTTGAAGCAAAAATTTTCAAAAATTTTAACTCAAAATCTTCATATTAAGTTCAAAAATCAATCAAAATTTTGAAAATTTTTAGAAAACCAGATTTTTCAATAGACATAGAAAAACACAACACAATCACTGAATATTAATCTCTAATCCCCCACACTTGAACTTTGCATTGTCCCCAATGCAAAACTCAAGTGTAACCCTAAACAAGAGAAACCAAAACCAAAAAGGGAGGAAAAGAAAAGAAAAGAAAACAAACTACTTTTACTACTGGGTATGTCCCTCCCCCACACTCATCTCACAAAATAAGCAAATAATTCAAAAGATAAGAGTTAAGGAAGGAAAGGGACAACCTTTAGAACGAAATCTCTTCAAACTCTTGTAGGAGAAGTTCTCATCTCAGATGAGAAACATGCATTTCTTCCATATGCTCACTTCTCCTTTATTGATCTTCCTTAGTAGAGGTGGTGTGGAGTCCTGCAAGCAAGTAGAACCAACAGCAGTACCACATCCAGAAATAGAAACATGAAGAGGATAAAAATGAAATAAAGATAGCTTAGAAGTTAATCTCTCCAAGTAACTATCACAACCAAGGAAATCAATAGTATTCCCATCAGTAGGAGTCAAATTTTTATTTAAATTTTTAAAATACTCAAGCTTATGTGAAGTGGAAGCTGAAGAATCCAACTGACAGTTGTTGGAGTACAGTACATCACTATCACATTCACAAGAGGTAGTGTTTGAAAGGGAAGAAAAGAAAGAACAAAATGATTTATGCAAACTACTATTTACAATGCAAGATAAATCAGGAGGTAAATCACAAGATAAAACTTGTTGGAAAGATTTATTGATATTCATGATTTTATCAATTGAAACTTTAAAGCCTTTCTCAACATTATTAAAACTATGAACTCATTGGAATTATCATGAATTTGATTCTTAAGGCAATGGTTTGGTTCACATTTTTTCACAGAATCATCTTCTAGGCAATTCACATCAACATCATGCTTTATTTTTTCAGCACTTTCATACTAGAAGGTAATGCACACACTTTACCAAAGTTCTGCTTTTGCCACTTAACAAGTATATCATTTTTGTTATCAATGCAATCCATGCATATAGTGTGAGCATTGCAAGAACAAGATAAAGGTTCATTCAAATCAGAATCAGTTTCACCATCCAATCTAGCACTAGAAAGAGAAGCATGTTCTTCACATAAAAAAGCAGTGACAGTGCAAGCAACATCATCAACTAAACAACTACTATTAGAAGTGTTTAAGTGAGAATTTTTATTGTTAACATTTGAGGGGATTCAACTATGATTTCCTCATCCACCTCATCATCACTCACATCATCAATAACTTCAACAGGAATAGTAGTTCTAGCACAAGGGTCAATCTCCTCAAGAAGAGGAGCAATATTACCTGATGTAAGGCACGAGTCCTTGTGAGTTTGTGGATGTTCTTGCTTCATCTCAACCTCTTGCATCAGTGAATTTGGACACTTTGATTCATCCTTCCCCATCCCATATTCAATTTGCGCTATATCACTCAAGAACTTTCCCAATGCACTTTGACATTCTTCTAACTCTTCCTCTGATTCCTTAGAAATTCCAAACATTTCTACCTCTTCAAGTAATCCATGGTAGTATGAATTCAAGCGGTCATAAGCTTCTCTTAAAAATCGTATTGGTCATTCTTAGGAATAGTGAGAAATGGGTCAGGTTCACTGAATTCATGATCATGAGATTGGGGAAAGGGTTGGTACATGGATTGGGACAAGGGTTGGTGGTGGTAGTCATTTGGCGAAGGAGATGGTTCAAAGGGGGAATTATATGGTGAGAATGGTTCAAGATATGAAGTGGGACATGGATGGAATGACGGTGATGGTTCATGAAATGGTTGGTGAGATGAGGAAGGGTATTGGTGGTAGGGTTCATGTGATGGAATGTTTGGCTCATGATATGGATGATGTGAAGGAAAGTGTTCAAAGTGTGGATTGTATGGTGGAGGTGATAAGTCATAATGTTGTCCTAATGGTGGATGTGGTTTATGTATGAATGGAATGAAGAGGTATGGTAAGGGGAATGTGGAGGGTCATTCATCCAATCATAGCCATGGTTATGGTGAGGATAGGGATCATGCCCTTGATAAGTCCCACCATGTTCTTCATGATCAAAATGTGCCTGAAGCAGATCCAATTCCTCTTGTATGGCATCAAGCCTTTGAGAAGAATTATCACCCATCAGAGTATTGTCACCTATAAAAGAGGAAGGGTGATCAGATGGACCTAAATAATTATTAAACCAAGCCATAAGAAACTAAACAATCAATTCCCAAAGAGTTTTTAAGAAATTTTTTTTTTTAAGAAAGGGGACCCTTCGCCGCGGCGAAAATAAGAGTTTGTCGCGGCAAAGCTGTCCAGAGAGGGAGAATGGAGTCTGGTTCAACACACTTCGCCGCGGCGAAACACAAAGTTGGCCGCGGCGAATGTGTCCCGAGAAGGATTCTCACAGAAATCTGATAAGTTGGCCGCGGCGAAACAAGGAGTTGGCCGCAGCGAAGTCTCACAGACAGTGAGAAAACCAGAACACAACAACAAAAACACAGAGAATGAAAAACAAGAAGAAACTCAATAATGCAATGAATGCTATGAAGGGTATGAAACTATATGCAAAAATTGAAATCAAAATCAGGATCTTTGTTTGTATATCTCAAAATTTTTATGCAATGCAAAACCTATTATGCACAATGTAAAAATGTAACCCTAGAGGCTCACAAAACCCCAATCAACCAAAGTTGACAATTAACTAGCCTAAGGAACCAACTTAATGGCTCCCCGGCAACGGCGCCATTTGAGAGAGCCTTTTTGTCGTTCGCCTTGGGGTTCTCAATCAAAAATAAATCCAAGCTATGCAGTATAGTGCAAACTCGGGTCGTTTCACTTTTGGGAGCCTTTATTAATTACCTAAGCTAGACTAAATGCCATGCAATGCAATGAAATGGGGTTTTGGGTTTTTAAGACTTAAATGAATGGTGCCTGAACTAAATGCAATGAAAACAAACCTAAGATACTATATTTTTGGTGTTTTAAGATAATAATGATGTAATGGAAATGATTGATAGGAAATCTCTTGAAAATGGTTTCGATGGCAATCATAGTTCACTTAAATATTGGGAGTTTCACAAATCCATTAGGTTTTCTTAATAAGAACCTCATTAACTCAATGAGTCCAAAGCTTACATTAATGAACTCATTAATGTAAACTTTGTTTAGCTTCCCTAATGTGTAAATTGGAATGATCATGCAAATGGCTTAATGAAACACACAATCAACTCAATACCCAAACACAACTAGGCAAGATAAGAGAGAATCATGAGAGAGACATTAAGCATACATGCAACTACATATATTTAAGCTCAAAGTTTAACATCAATCAATCCAATATACAAAAGATAATCAGTAACCACTGATTACAGAATTAATCAAAGTATCTAACTAAGAGTTTACAATTCCTAGACCTAGAAAATCACAAATGCCTAGCTAAAAACTGAAGATTAAAACTAAAACTCCCCTTTGAAGCTTAGAAACTCATGCTACTCCACCATCTTCAAGAGTTGATAAACCCTAGCCCTCCATAGCTTCAAGAAAAGCTCCAACTGAAGTAAATCCGTCAGCCATGGTAGCTGGGAGTGGAAGGAATTGAGATGGAGTGAATGAAAGATGAAGGAAATGGATGGGGAAGAAGATGGAGGTGGAGAGGCAAGAGGATGGGAGAATAGAGGTGTTGTAGGAGATGGAATGGAGTGTCTGGTCGAAAATAGGGTTTCTAAGGGTTTTAGGGGTCCATCTGGGTCGGATCATATGATTAGAAGCTCCATTTTCACGTTCTGATCCGGATCTGGCGTTGTTGATACGAAGAGTTCACCGCGGCGAAGTATGCCCGAGAGGAGCTCCGCCTAATCTTGTGATTTCGCTGCGGCGAAGCTGTAAGTTGGTCGCGGCGAACTCTGCCCGAGAGATTACTGGTGAGATTTCAATTTGGCGCCGCGGCGAACTCTATTAGTGCTGATACTCTGATCTTGTGTTGTGTCATCCTTTGGTCTTTGATCTTGGATCCAATTCTCAATTGTCCTACAATAAAAAGCAACAATTTGAAGCATCAATTGTCCTAGAAATCAACTGAATACAATTAATAACCAATTATGACAATCTTAACCTCAAAAAGACACTAACTCAAAGCAAGGACTCTTAATTAAATTAAGCACAATTATCATCAAAAGGAGCCAAAATCTATGATAAATACCCTTAAAATGATATGAAATAACATAGAATAATTGGGCTAAATCAAATTTGATTGTCGTTCGCTTAGAGGTTCTCGCTCAAAAATTTATCCAAGCTATGCAGTAGTGCAAACTCGGGTCGTTCTCTTTTGGGAGCCTAAATTAGATGTCTAAGTTAGATTAATGCTATGCAGAGTGATGAAAGAGGGGTTTTTGGTGTTTTTAGCCATTAATGAAATGCCAAAACTAAATGCAATTAATTCAAATCTAAGTTACTTGTTTTTTGGATTTTTCTAAGATAGTAGTAATGAAGTGAAGTTAATGATATGTAATCTCTTGAATACAGCTTTGAAGCAATCATAGTTCAAAATAATTTTGGGAGTAGAAATCACCAAGTTTTCTAAATGGAAACCTTAAAGAACTCTTTAAGTCTAGGATCTTAATCAATGTCACCCATTTCATAAGATCCTATTAAGCTCACTTGGTGTGTGTATTAAGATTAATTAATGCACTTGGTTAAATGCAAGCCCCAGATCAACTCAACAATCACACATTACCATGCAAGACAGAGAGTATCAAAAGAGTTGCATATAAACATACATGTAACCACATGTATTCAAGCTTGTAACACCTTACGTTTACGACCTTATGTTGTGCCAAGTTAAGACATTCGGAAGCGCAATCTAAGGTTACCGGGTTGAAAAACCTGAATTTGAAAATTTCTTTTCCCGCATTACTATTCACCGTAACCTTAAACTTGGCATAACTTTGAAAAATCATAACTAATTCTAGAAAAATCGAAACGAGGTCGTTCCAAGTCTCACTCGAAGCTCTTAACATCATCTATCAAGGAAAAATGACCTCAGGTTCCGCTTTAATCAGAAACGCATTCGTTTCAATTTCGAAAAGTACTGTTCATTTGGTCATTTTTCTATTTTCCAGGATTTTTGCCTAACTTCGGAAAGGCATAACTTCTTACAAAAAACTCCGATTGGGACGCTTTACCACTCATTTTAAAGGAAAAAATAAGATCTATTTGCATACCAAATTTCAGGGAAAAAGTCAACCATTTGACCAGGGTCTTCGTTGGTCAAAGTTTGGTCAAATCTAGACCATTTTTATCCCCCTTTTTCACTAATTCTAACAGCATTTCGTTTTTCACTATAATCATACCATAATCACATGTAAAGCTATTCTATCATTAATATACATTCCAAAAAGGTTATCATATCATGTATTCATGATCATAGTATGCTTACATGGCTTGAAAGAGAAAGGTTCAAAACCGTATAATACATTACATAATTCATAATTTCCTCAAGCCATGACTATTTCCTTTCCCTTCTCCTTAGCAGTAGTGGCACCTAGGATATCATGTTATAGGAGGGATGAGATTTCATAGAAATCCCAGTAGCATTGAACATACAACCATCAAGTCAATATGCATAAGATGTCATGCTACATGCAATAAGATAACATTTCTAGTCTTTATGCCATGCTATAATCATTCTGTATCCATGTCATCATATCATGGAGCATATAATCATTCTGGTCAAAACTCAATCATGCAAGAGCCAAGGCATACATTGCAAGGAGTTCACATCATCTGTACATAACATTCTCATGGCACATAAACACACATAGCAGATACACCAAATGCAGATCAACAAAATAATTGCAGTTCACGCTACCTCAATTCCTTGCTTAACGTTTCCTCCTTGATCCCTTGCTGGAGATCCTCCTAGGTTTCCAGGAGAGTTGCCTATCAACCATACAGTAAGGGTATGGTAAATTCCATATCCAGTATACCATTCTTTCTCAATATAATGCTACCCTTGTATCTTTCAATTTATAATTTCTGTATACCTTTCCTAAACCTTTGACCTTGGTTTGACCAAGCCTTAATCCTCAATTAAGGTCTTGGAATTCTTCCTTAACCCATGATTAATCATGCTTCCTTGGTTAATCACTAACCCTTAGTCCTTAATCCAATACTTAATTAAGGTCCTCAAGTCACATAGTCATAATCCTTTAAGATTAAATCACTAATCCCTTTTGGATTAACCATTAATCATTCTCTAATCAACATGATTAACCATTATTCATTCCTTAATTAACATGATTAATCATTTTCTAATCAATATGATTAATCATTAATCATTCTCTAATCAATATGATTAAGCTTTAATCAATACTTAATCAACATGATTACCCATAATTAATCATCCTTCAATTATCATAACTAATCACTAATTAATTAGGGTAGCTAACCTTAATCACTTACTAATCCTTAATCAAATAACATAATTAATCTTAGCTATCACTAAACCATAATTAACCAAGGTAATTAATCCTAATCTTCCTCAAATAAATAATCAACTAAAAATAATTAACACTTAGGGAGATAAACATACCTTAATTAGCGCTTAATCGGCGATTAGAGGTGATTAAGCTTGCTGTCTCTCTTTCTCTCTCTTCTTTCTTCCTTTCTCTCTCCTAGAACTCAAGAACACAAAATTCTCTCCCAACAAACACCTCTTGGCCGAATTCTTCATGAAAGGGGGGGTATTTATAGGCCTTGATATTTCAAAATGCCGAAAATGCCCTTCGGGAAAAAGATGCGATCTCGGCCGTCCATTTTTTTCTACTTTACACGTGGACAAATCTTAGGGCACTCACCATAAGAAAGTGACACATGTAGGGACACCTAATCACCATGTGATTTTCATGTGGAAAATAAACATTATTTTATTATTTGTCTCTTATTTCCCTTTATGCCCTTGAACAATTTGGAAAATTCCAACTTTGTCCTCTCCTTCTAATTTTGGCCGAATTATTGCTCTTAATATTGGAAAAATATGACTCATCCAATAATCAGTGCAATCCACTGATTATTTGTGTATTTCCGGCCCGATTTTCCAGCAATCCTGTCCAATTTACTGTCACAAAATTCCGATTTCAGCACCTCATTAAATTCCCCTCATTCCAGGGTAATCCATGATTTTTCTCAAGTTCTATCTCCCTCTATAATTTTCTAAATTTTATTCTGTCAAAAATCACTATTCTACCGATAATAATTCGGTAATAAATATACTTTTAAGCTAACCTGTAACATCCAAAGGTGGGAAAATTTTATAAATTAGGATAATATGTCACATAATTTATCCATATTTTCCTTGAATTTTTGAGGCCTCTATATATTTTATATTAATGGAAATTGGCTAATTTTCCTTAATTACCAAAATTCCAATAATTACAATAATTCCTGATAAATTATTTTTAATCTCATATTCATCTTCTAGCCTCAAACATTATTCTGTACCCTCCTTTCTATTTTTCATAATTTTCTGGGAATTTTTCAGGAAATTTGGACATTATTTCCAATACTGCCCTTTCTTAACTGATCTTTTCAGAAATGACCGTTATGTCCCTATCCTGATTTTCCTCATAGCCTGGATCCTCTACCAGTCTACTATACTACTTGGCCTTAGTCAGTCACAAATCATTCATCAGTTAGAATAAAATTATCAGGGTGTGACATTTCTTCCCCCTAAAAAATAAATTTCGTCCTCGAAATTTTAACACATACTTATGTGAAGAGCTCTGGATACTTGCTCCTCATCTCGTCCTCCTTTTCCCACGTGGCCTCTTCTTGATTTAGATCTTTCCAAATCACTTTGACCAAAGGGATTCCTTTGTTCCTCAGCTGCTTGACTTTCCGATCCACTATGCGTTCTGGTCTTACTTCAAATGTCAGATTGTTCTTTAGCTCAATCTGATCATATTCTAGCACATGTTCTGGATCCGGGATTGTCTTCTTCAACTGGGAAACATGGAAGACGTTGTGCAACTGACTCAAGTTCGGGGGTAAGGCCAGTCGATAGGCTACAGGTCCTACCTTTGAGAGTATTTGGAATGGTCCCACATATTTAGGCGTCAGCTTTCTCGCCTTAATAGATCGTCCTACTCCGGTAGTTGGAGATACCTTCAGGAAGACATGGTCTCCAACCTCGAACTCTAACGGCTTTCTCCTACTGTCGGCGTAGCTCTTCTGTCTGCTTTGAGCCGTGAGTAACCTCTGTTTGATCTGTTTAATCTGTTCAGAGGTACGATCTACTATATTGGACCCCAAATTTTTCTCTCTCCGAGTTCTGCCAACAAAGCGGGGATCTGCACTTTCTCCCGTACAATGCCTCGTATGGTGCCATCTGGATA
Source organism: Neltuma alba (assembly GCF_004799145.2). Lineage (NCBI taxonomy): Eukaryota > Viridiplantae > Streptophyta > Magnoliopsida > Fabales > Fabaceae > Neltuma > Neltuma alba. The sequence continues at coordinate 391 of NW_021635586.1, read as the reverse complement.
CTGGAATGGTAACTGTGTTGTTGTACGCGAATTCTGCCAAAGGCAGATATTCATCCCAGCTTCCTTTGAAATCCAAACGCACGCTCTCAGCATATCTTCTAGTGTCTGTATCGTTCGTTCTGTTTGTCCGTCCGTTGCGGATGATAAGCTGTACTGAAACTCAGTACCGTGCCCATGGCTTCTTGCACTGCTTTCCAGAATCTCGACATGAATCTTGGATCCCTGTCAGACACAATGTACTCTGGAACCCCATGTAATCTTTAGATCTTTAATGTATAACCTCGCTAACTTCTCTGGCGAATATTTAACATTAATCGCCAAGAAATGGCCGACTTCGTCAGTCTATCAACTCGACCCATATTGCATCGTATCCTGACGACGTACGAGGTAT